>NC_031776.1:25276515-25393882 GCF_001522545.3 Parus major
CGCAGCCCGGGGTGAGCTGGGCGGGGAGGGGCTCGGAGCGGTGCCGCTCCGTCCCGTCAGCGGGGCGGGGGGACGCGGCCGAGCACACGATAACCCGGGCGTGTTCTGGCCGTCCCCCGCGGGGCGCGGGACAGCGCCGCGCACTTCGGGCGCTCCACGCGTGACAAGCCCGCCGGAGGGGCGGGACCGCCGTGACACCCGGCGGTAACCGCGGCGGGGCTTCCCCCTCTGATTCTTCCCTCTCCCTACAGCGATTCCCGCTGAAATGCGGCGCCCCACGCTGGCATGAGCCCCCCCGTCGGGAGCAGCGCGCCCCGGGCACCGCCGCTTTCCCTGGCCGCAGCTCGGTGTCGGGAAGAGAGCGCTGTCGCCGCGGAGCCGCCGCTCGCAGCAGCGCCGGACGGACGGTACGGGGGCTTCGTGCTGCGGGAGGGCTGCGGGGCCCGGCGTCCCTGCCCCGCCGAGCGCCGGCAAGAGGGAATGTGTGGCGCAATGGTCGGAACGCCGTGCGGTCCGTGTCTTCTCCGGGCTGTGCGCTGAGGAGAGGGGTCGCTCTGAGTTACGCGGTGTGATGGAAGGTCTTTGTAAATTGAGGGTTTGTTGGATTTTGCTTGTGACAGGGATTACACATCACACCCCCCCCTCCCCCGCCGCAGATTCAGCGTCGCGGTAATATTTAGTTTCCTATCCTGGGTGTATTTTGAGGTGATCTGGGTATGGCGAGCTTTCTTATCTTACATTAAAATTGCTCTTGGATCACGGAGTACTTTGTATAAGCTTCCATAACTTTTACAAGGATAGAGATGCTATCTTCAATTACAAAGAAACAAAGAGAGGAGGAGGTACGGATTTGGGGTGGGATTTTTTGGTTGGTTTTGTTTTTTTTTCTTCTGGTTTTACTTTACTTTTACTTTGCTTTTTTACTCTCTGCTGTAAGAAAACAACCTTGACCCACAGATAGGGCTAAGATTTTTCTGACCTTGTGATTGGGATTGCTGGGATTAGATAGAAAACTTGTAGGTTTTTTGTTTGCTTATTTATTTTAATCAACGGTTTAAGAGCCCTAGAAACAACGTATGAAGCCCTGCTTCCTAGACAGAGAAACTCAGTTAAAGCCACGCTGGCTGTAAGCTGAGGAGCGAGTTAAGTGTTAGACCTCGGGGGGATAAGCCTCAAGCATCGTGCTCTCCTCTGCTCCAGTGACCCTCCCTGTCGGAGCTGATCGCGTCGTGAAACAAATTGGGACTTCACACCGGCAGGTCGGAGTGGAGACAGGGCTTTTCTCAGAAGAGCAAAGCGCACAGGGGAGCCCCGACCCCGGCGTGAGGCTTTTTCCCAGCACAGGGAACTGCAGCCCTTCATCACTGTCAGCTGGCACAGTTCTCCAGTAATGCCGTGGAAATACGAAAATCTAAGCCATCAATTCTTCAAGTAGCTTAAATCATCTGAGTTTGGATTTTGTTGGCAGGCTTAAAGGGATGCTATTGACTGGAAATATTTAAACATCTTACCTGGAAACTGTTGTTCAAAGAAGAGTTGAGATTAAGAAAAGTGACTGAACTTTATAGTCATATAGATGTGCTTTCTGAGTTTTCACTGATATTATCTGGTTAGCTCAGGCTCTTTCTGCACAAGAGAGATGCATTTCAAAGCCCTAAAACTGTAATTTTTCAATATGAAAGGTACTTGTCTCTTGCTCTGAATATGTTAAAACAGATTTGCAGAAACATGGCCTATTAATTTAGGAAAGGCTAAGAGAAAGGAGAAAGAAAAAGGGGTGTGGCAAGGAAATTACAAAGTAAAAGCTTTAAAGAAGAGCACCTCTCTGTAGTAGAACTTTGGACTGCCTAAGAGAGGTATGATTTCTTTCTAGATATTTGAGTCTGAAGATACCAAGCTGACAGCTTCTCCTTAAAGATAATAGTGTATGTAGAAAATAGATATGACTAGCTTCATATTATAGTTCTGCATCAATTTATTTGTCCTTCTTTGGTTTTTCTTCTCCATTCCAGAAGATTTCCTATATGATAAAGAGTGTATACCCAGACTGCAGAGAGCCAAACGACCCACCAAGCATCACTCCTGAGCCAGGGCAGCTGCACTAGGGTCAGAGCTGGCCCAGCACCTCTTTCCTGAAATGATGTGAGAGGCAGTACTATTTATTGAAGTTGCTGGTGGGTATTTTCACAAGCTCAAATATTTTTGCAGATGTTCTAAGAATTGCAGAAACTAAACTTGCCTTCTTCATGGGAGGAGGTTTTAGTATTTGTTGCACTGGATGTTTTTTTCTTAACCTGGGACTGAGGCTAGCACTAGGGAGGAATAACATTGTATCAGAAGGTGGTTAGAGGGGACTGACTTCCTTCTCCCCAGGGATTTTTTTGGCACTGGTTGGAGACATGGCATTTGGGGACTGGAAGTGTGAAAATGAGTCCTGCACATGAGCTGGTATTGTCAATGGCAAAGGCAGTGTAAGGCAGGTGGATATAAGAAAAATGGATGTGGTGATTCATTGGTGTTGATAGTGTGTTGTGGTTTCTTAGGCTCTTCTTTAACTGCAGTGTCCTGAGTCCTCCCTGGCCCATTAGCTGCACCATGTACTTCTCGTGGTGTTTCAGGATTGACAACATTTGAGCAGAAACTCTACCCCCTTCTCTTAATTTTGGAAGGCTCCTTGAGCAAAGCTGTTCAGCTTCATTCATTTCTGCCCTTTCATTTTTATCATCTTTCCCCCTGGGTGTGAAGTCCTTTCTGTAGCTGGATTCAAGCCAAGAACCTCTATCCACAGCTGCCAAGCCTGGCATCCTTACTGACATGCTGGCTACAGGTGAGTCAGTTCATTAGGATGAATCAGTATGCTCTATAAAAGTTTTAGGCTCCAGACTTCAGCTTGACTGCTCTTAATAATTTGGTTTTGCCTGGATTGTTTGTTTGTCACTCCTTCAGCCAAGCTGTCACTCCTGGTGGCTCCTCACTTCAGACTCGCTCAGCTTTTGGAGCCATGCAGCGCCTTCAGTGCAGTGCCCCTACAATTTGTAGAGCTGCTTTTGCCTCAGCATTGTAACTTCTCCATGACTGCTCATCCCTTTACCTCTCTTACCTGCACAGGTGGAGTTAGGAGGGATTGCACCTTAGCATGGGAATGTGCAGCTCTTAATGCAGGGAGTACTTCAGATTCTGGAGGTGGAGAATATCAACGTGAATCCACAGGAATGAAGAGGGGAGCCTTTTGCCAAGGTGGTGGTGTTTGCATAAGCTTTTACTGTCATAAATAAGTAGATTGAGATTCAGGGGTCAGATTCAATGTGCAAAATAGGGAATTAATTTTCAGGCTTCTGAGGCAGGGCTAAGGAAGAGAAGTGGTATTAAAGATATGGAAATGTGCCTTGAAAGTGACCTTTCAAAGATGGATGACATTATTTTTGTTGTATGAAGCACCCAAGTTTAATGAAGTATAAAGCAGAAGGGGTTGGGAGGATTTGATCCAAGTGAAAACAGAATGAGCGTGGGTCTGGCAGATGGGAGGAACATTAGCCCACTCCTTGGTGGAGTTGTTGCTTCTTTCTCCTGTTGTTGCTTACAGGGGTGCTTGAGAGAAGATACTTACCAGGGAGGGGAGAGTAGCCTTCCTGTTCTACTTTAATGTCACTGGCTGTATTTTTCTCTGTGGGGAAACAAAGTTCCAGCGCTCCAGTGGGTCACATCCTGAGTGTTTGTATCCAAAGTAAA
Organism: Parus major; assembly: GCF_001522545.3. Lineage (NCBI taxonomy): Eukaryota > Metazoa > Chordata > Aves > Passeriformes > Paridae > Parus > Parus major. The sequence goes on from NC_031776.1 coordinate 25,280,245, forward strand.
TCTAGAGCAACACCGTCTACTTCAATAACATCTGCAATAAGCCACAACTGGCTCTTTCTGAATAGAGAGGAGAAATGAACAGCTGTAACGTCTGATGCTGAATTTTTTGGCATACTTATTTTTTTGAGATTTATGGCTCTTTTATTCTCCGTTTGAGCATGTAGTGGAGCAATTGCTGATCTGAGCATGTGTATGTGTGAGAAAATGTCAGCTGAGGAGTAATATATATGGAAATCTTGCATAGAGATGGAACAGGCAGACAGTTTGCCATTAGATAATGAAATAATTGTACAAAAATTATTTGTACAAAGAAGCCCCCTTTATATATATAATGATATATATATAATATATAATAATTAAATAACGATTGAGGGAAGGGGTAGGGACAGGGTTGGGGGAGGTTAACAATATTTTTAAGTAGCTTGCTCTAGTTACAGTGCTCATTACTGACTCTCCTGCAATTTTACTGCTTCAGACACTGCTTTTCCAGTGAGTGGTGCTTGGTGTTGCACTTGCAGAGAGGTTTCTGAGAGACCAGCCCAATTGCTGGAGCTAGGTGAAGGGATTGGAAACTGCCCCCAAGTACTTTCTTTGTGACAAACTGGCCAAAGGTGGCTAAGCTAAGGTCAGCAACTCTTACAGGTACCAATGAACCTGCCTCTCACTGAGATCACTTTTCTTCCATCTAAAATGGGGTAGTAGAAGTTATTTCTTTGTGGGGTGTGTTGAGAGCATAAATGTACATGAGATACTTCAGAAGGCATCCAAGTATCTGAGACGGTCTTGGATGATATTCCCCTTCCTGCTACTTCTCTTCTGGCCAGAACTGACCAGCAGAAATGTTCAGTGCTTGTACAATTTACATATTAAGTTTTGGCAAAATTTTGTTAACCTTGGAATTTGTTTGACATTGATAGGCTCAAGAGTAAAATCTTTAACTAGTTTCTTTTACTTTCTTCTTCTACTATAGAGCAGCTTAAAAAGTTCCTGGCAGTCCTTCACCTTCTCCCAGATAACACAGTGTCTGCCTTGCCTTCTCTTTGAGAAGATCTGCTTCTGCAGAAAATGTTGAACCAAATATCTAAATTTCTGCAGGGTGGTAAAAGTGTTTTATCTGTCTTCATCAGCTCTTGACTGCATCTGCCTAGTTCTTGGTCTAGAAATGAATGTCCCTGAGGACTGCCTGGGGACTATTTTGCATCTGAATGGTGACTTGTAATGATTCAGGTAATGGGCCAGACCTTTATATAGTGACTGGTGCTAGTCCTGTGAAGTCCAAACAGCTGCTACAAATTTCCATCATCTCCAGTGAAAACAAGTACAACAGCATCAGCTTGCAGCCAGTTTACAGTAAACCTACTCCCTGGGCTGTGGTTTAACCTCCTTAAATGTCCCTTGTAGTCAGGTCTGTCACTCTCTATGTGAAAATAAGTCTTTCTGATTTACTGGAGTGTAAATAAACCAAGAAGGTCTTTCACGTTCAGGCTCTCTCATCAGCATATATTAGTAACGCTCATCAGCTTTTGACTGGAACTTTGATGGCATAATTACTCTGAAAGGGTAACATATTCAAAACTACCTGTGTGACTCTGGGAGTTAGATTCCTCAGAGTCTTAGTCATTATTTTAAATAGGAATTAGCTTTTTAAGCTACACACACTCCTGGAAGTTTTAAGCAAAGGCTTTTGTTTATCTTGTCTTTAAAATGCCAGTTTCTAAGATCAGAGTGGCAGCTCTGCCACTCCACTCATTTCAGATAATAAATAAGAATGTTGGAGAAACAATTAGAAAAATACTGTGGTAAATAAATTCTCATGGGTAATCTTACTAGACAGGTCCAAGAAGTAAAAATGTACTTTACAGTCACCTGACAGCAGGATGGATGTGAGCATGCATTTTCAGCTATGTCTTTAGGACAGCTGAGAGGATGACTGATGCCTCAGCTGTTGTTTTAGACAGAGCAAAGTATGTATTTCCCTAGACAGGATTTGGTGCACTTAACTCAAATAGCTTGTGACTAGAACAGTTCAAGTCACTGGGGCAAACATTGTTATCACAAGAAACAGATAAACTAAGAAAACAGTCTTGCATGCTCCAATGTTTGTGTAGGTAAGATTTTAATTTGCTATCAGTCTTAGAGTTCTTTTTTAGTAGTGATGGATTAGTCTTGATACTTGTGCAAGTTTTAAAGCATTCCTGTAACACTTGTAATGCAAAATCTATTTATTTTGCAACATACCTGTGAGATAGGGACCTGTTTTTTATCTCATTTGTACAGCTGGGGAACTGAAGTATTCAGTAAAGCTAAACACAGCGTGAAGGATTGATCACACAAGAAAGTCTGCAGCAGGACAGACAGGAAGGTGCTGAAACTGGGTCTCAATTCCTGTGAAAATCAACAAGCTCAGCTCCATACTTTTCCTATCTGGCTCTTCCTCGGTGCTTCTGAAGCAGTTTGTGGCATTTGCTTGGCCAGACGATGTGGGTTTGGCTTTTCTAAGGAAGGAAGCTCAAGCCTGGTGAGGGAGGGAGGCGATGTATGTCTGGGGGAAGATGAAGAGTGGGGAGCATCCCCCAGCTGGAGATGCCTCCACGACCACTTCTTCAGTGAGTGGCTTCCCCAAGGCTGGCACAGGCTGCTTCTCGGCTACTGAAAATATTCCTTCTGGCAAATCCCTGCTTTTCTTAATAAAGTTGATATGAGTGGCTGGGTTGATGATGGAGCTTTCTGCCCAGCTCCACATCTGCTGCCTCAGTGCCAAGTCCCTGTGCTGCCTGGGTTCTCTGACGGAGGAGAGCCTCATCTATTCTATCCCAGCTGTGTGAGGGTCACCAGTGGTTGGGGTTTGGTGGAGGAAGCTGTCCAAAGCTGGCAGGAGGAATTTTTTGTTATGGTTTCATGATCAACAGTAACAATGTGAGTTTTATTGCTCAGAATGTATCCACGTTTATAGGATGCTATATTTAAAAAGGAGAAAAAGTGAGTCATGGGGAGCTTATGCTAATGATAAGTATTTATGTCTACCTCTTGTGAGGCTGAAGGCAGTGGGAGTTGAGCAACATTCTTGTGAAGTGTCTAGAGGATTTACAGATCAAACTAAAGCCTGCTGAAGTCAGCTGTAAGTCATGCTGTGCCTTGCTCGGGGCCCATGTCATGTACTGTGTGTGGGTTACAGTGAAATATTCCTCTTGGGAAGCCCAGGAGCGCTCAGTGCTGCCGACTTCCCTGGGCTTGGGCAGGAGCTTGACTTGCTCCCAGAAGTTACTGTTCTGCCACTGGAAAGTCACTCCTGGGTTGCTGCCAGGGCAGGGATGTTGCTGTGCCTCCCAGGCCATGCCTGCAGCATCACAGGAATGGGTACCTGCTCCCTTTGTGGGAGCAGGCAGAACCTGGCATGTCCCAGCTTCTCCTGCTCCTCCACAGCAGCTGCAGTCCCGAGATGTAATGTCAGGGTCTGCTGTGCTACAAGCTGCTGGAGCTTTTCTTTCAGAGCTGCACAGGGACACAGGAGTCCCAGGGTTCAGAGACTTCCACTTATGACATGTCTTGACACTAATTCATTTGGCTTCCACTTAATTATGAAGTTCAAATGTTGGAGTTTGTTTTATTTAAAAGTTCGTTAATGAAATTGCTATCTGATTGAGAGTGCCAGGGAATTCAGCTTTCCAAGTGTCTGCTTGCCAGCATGCCCCAGCTCCTGTCACAGCTATAGGAAGGACTGGGATTAGGATTTCACTGGTGGGTGAGCCAACAATGGAGTATGGAGAGGGACACTGTGAACAAATCCTGACAGCGCCATGTGTCCAAAAAATGTAGATTTGGCAACAGTAAGAGGCTCTGCAGTTCATCTGTTTTATCCACTTATTGGAAGGAGGAGTTTTTGAAGTGAGCAAAAAAATAATTATTAAAGTGAAATCTTTAGCTTTATTGGACTTTTTTCATTTGTTTTCTTGTGATTTGTTCTGGTTTTGTTTTTGTATTTTTTTTTAACAATTGATCATACCAGTATGAAAATGAATGTGTTTGAACTTCCTTTGATACAGTTTTGAGTGGTACACTATTGCAGCCTGTTCTGTTTTCCAGTGCAAGGCATACTCTGGTTTATGGAAACACATCTTCATTTTGCAAATATAAGAGGGGTTGAAAAGCTTTTGAATAGGGATCTGCTCTTTGCATTGCTGGAAGCACTAAGCCTCATGGTGAGTCTGATAGGCAGTAGCTGGAACAAAGACCCACCCAGCCCAGATTAAAAGGATGTTAATGCACATCAATGTAGTGGGAATCACATCCAATTTTTTTCTTGAGCTGGCTTTTCCACATAAAGAAGTACTAAAACACTCAGTGTAGCATGTCTTCAGGTACCTGGTGACTCCAAAAAAAAAAAGCATTTAAAGGTTTTTTTTTTCTGTGAATTTGTGATCCTGTGATACAAGCTCTTTACTAGTTGGTTGTTGAAACACAGACTCTGAAGGGGTACTAAATGACAAAAGTAACAGGATGCAGATGGAATTTAATCTGTTGGGCACATCCAGACACTGTTATCGGGTCTGTCATCTGTGCTTAGCATACCCAGATAGCTCCTGAGTGGTCTGCATAGACAGCTGGCAGTTTAGTAGAGATTGTGATCTTCAGAAAATATGTAGCTGACGTCTTGTGTAATACTTGCTATGGAAGTATTGATGTCACCAGCCTAAGTGCAACACTTGCTGGGTGGGGAGCACATATCATATATATAACATATAAAGCAGGACTCTTTGGAAGAAGTTATTCAGTACCAAGCACTGCCAGAAAGAGTCATGAAGGGCATCCACAGAGCTTGTCCTGCAGGGTGATGAACTGGGAGCAAGGAGGTCACTGCAGGAATCCCTTTGGCTCAGTAGTGCTTGCTGCTGAGCTGCAGTTGTAGACTGAGGCTGGTTTGGTGGCTGCTGGTGTTTTGTGGGGACAAGAATCCCTAACTAACCCTGGAACAGGAGGAGACATGCCCCAGTGCTCTGGAAAAACCCTCAGCTGTTGTGAATTGTTTTTGTGCAACAGTGCAAGGTCAAACAGTGCTGCTGTAGCTCTCAGAATAGTGCATGATCTCTCTGTAAAGGTACCTGCCTGCATCTGACACAGCTGCCCTTGGAGAGCAAGGAAGGTATTGCCTCAGCCCACTCTGAGCCCACACTACCACATGAAGAGACCTTGGGGGTAGCTGGGGAAGGATTGTAGCTCAGAATTAGCAAGTCCAGAGGTTGTAATCAGCTGTAGTGATGAGGTGGACTTGAATGAGTACTTGCACCACTTCCCTAAGAAAATACTCTGTAGCTCAAGGGCAGAGTGCTCTGAGAGAGACTTCTGTTTCCTCCATATGCTGTGTATGCTTTCAGATCTAATCTGCAAACAGGGAATATGTCAGGCATGAGGAACTGTGCAGACCATTTGGTTTTCTTGAGGTTTGGGCAGGTCCAAAGAGATACTGAATGCTCTGTTATGATGCTCGGCTGGGGATCACTTCCTCTGTGCATCCCGCAGAATAGCTCCACAAAGCACAAAGGTGCTGGCAAGCTGCTGCATCACCCTAGTCCTGTGAGCAGCAAGAGTTTTGTTACATGAGATTTACTTGTGGAGTATTAAGTCTGTCTTCAGAAGTTTGACTTGGACCAAATGGAGCATGAAGTGGCTTTCATGTTAATCGGCAAAGTTGGCTAAGAGAATATATAATTCCTTATTCTTTCTGTAATGTAGTGAGCCTGTTTAATTAGGCAACTGGGATTTGAATTATTAAATAACAGAACAGTTTCAATCTACTTTTCTGTTGGTAAAGATCTCCAGCAACCCCATTTTTATTCCGTGGATTTTTAAATTATGAGTTTCAGAAACTCTTTGAACCTCAGGAGGATGGCTTACTGGATCCAGGAGGACAGAGAAATAGGACTCTTTTTTTAAGGTCTCCTGGGCACAGCAAGTTACTCTCTGTTGTTTACATACCAACCTCACAAGAATATGGAAATAAATGCTAGGCTGTCGAAGCAAAGCAGAAAAATTGTGTTTTCAGCCATATCCTATGTCAAAGCATCTGTTTGGTTTTGCACAGCATAAATCCTACTGCATGAAACACTGGGAGTACTTCTCTGGTTTGGGGGAAAAGAGAATCGAGCAAAGTAACAGGAGCTGCAGTTCATGGGCTTGGGAAGACTCCTGAAGGTGGACTGGCATAGCTGAGTGAAAGGACAAAGAGGAGCTGTCTCAGCCAAAGCAGTGAAGAACTGCTAAACTTGAGCAGTGATTGGAGGTGTGCCACCTTCAAGGCAATGACAAAAGGGCTGAGGAAATGTCTGCCACTGTCTATGGTTGGGGCAGACCCAGGGCAGGGTGTCCTTTTGGGCATCAGGAGGCAAGGGACTTGCTAACAAAGCCACTTGGCCCCAGAAAACTCCTTAAATATCTTCCGACCTCAGGCTTCTCCAGCCGTCCTGACCCCAGGCTAATTTATTCTGGTTCCTGTTTGGGACTGGTGCACTTCAAAAGCCTTGTTGAGTGGAGGGGTGGGTGGACACCGTGGGTGGAACTGGTGACCCAAAATACCATTTCCCCTTCCTAAAGCTGGGCGTATACCAAACTTGTGTCTCTGTGTGGTGAAAGAATATGAACCAAAAGTGCTGAGAGATGCAGTGGTTAAATTGAAACATGCTGTGGCAGGATGAAAGTAATCTTGTCCCTTACAAGGCCTTAATGCTTTGGGGCTTTATTTTTTTCAAGTGGCTGCCATCCATGCTGTCTCTATCTGTGCGTTTAATAGAGATATTTTTATATGCAGAGATGTATCAAGATACCATCAGGTTAAATCACCCCGTGTTATATTATCACTCACTAGGTTGATATAAAAAAACAGTATCTGTAGTTGTGTTTTATTTAAAATTTTAAGTCTGAAGTGTCATTGAAGGTGCAGTCCTTGAAGCATGAGAGGATGACTCCCATGTAAGGGTCTATGTCCCTTGCAGAGAGCCCTGCAGTACAAAGAAGGGTCAAATCCAAATATTTTGCTGTTTCTGTGAGTCTGGTATGTAAAATATGATCCAAATGAAAGATTTACCTGGATTGCCAAAACTAAGGATAATCCATAATCTCTTTGCTTGGTGTTTAAAAACAATGTCACTGTACATGCATAGGAATGGCACATGAGATCTACCTTAAGGCTAGAGCTACATGATTCTGTGTCCCACTGGTTTTAAGAGACCTTGGTGTATTGACTTAGTTACAACTTTGCAGCAGGGTAGCTGTACTTCAGAGATCTGTGATAGATGGAAGTTAAAAATAAGTCTTATAGCAGAACCTAAACATTTCTTTGGAATTTCTCAGTCTCTAGGTGATTAAACATGTTTTCTTGCTCAGATTCTTCTGGGTTTCAAACAGCAGAAGGAGAGCAGAACAACTGAACCAAAGCAATGATTTGAAAGAGCTAATCAAGGATGAGGGGTTCTTCTTTGAAGGTAGCTCGATTTATCTCATTAGTCTAGACTCAGAAACTTTGTCTAGTTAATTTGCTTTATTTGGTTCATGCATGGTTTTAGCTGTGAAGTGACCTGTCCCATGGCTCAGGTAAAGCATGAGTGCTGTGCACTTGTAGGAGCTCTGGACCACTCAGGTACAGCTGCAGTGTACAGTGGCACTGTAGTGCCACTCACAGTTAAGGAAAGGTGAGTATGGTCCAGCCACTGGTCAAGCAGTGTGGTGATACCAGTATTTAACTGATGCTTTATCCTCTTGTCCCATCAAAGATCCTTACCTGCCCCTTTGCCAAGACTCAGTGTGTTCACTGTCTGTATTGCTCTGTAGCCCAGCACATCTCCTCACTCCCTCTGGGACAGCATCCTCTGAGGGAATCTGACTCTGCAATTTCTGTGCATCTCTCAGTGTCAGCCTGATGATAAGACAGAGGGAGGCATAGCACTGGGCGTGGGGCTCTGAGTACCTTGAAAGCTGACTTCTGAAATGAGTATAGCCAAGTGTGGTGTGTTTCTCCCATGTGAAAACAGTTTACAGGGCAAAAGCAGATGTTATTGTTATTTGGTGTGTGTGAAAGCAGGCAGAAGCGGGTGTGCCTCTCTTTTCCTTTAACTGGCAAGAGAATCTGCTGTTGCTTTTTTATTTTTATTTTTTTTCCCCCCACCAAATGGTAATTGAGTTTTGTGGGGCTTTATCTTTCCCTGAAGTTGTAGGTGAATTTCTGATGTGATTGCACAGTGCAGTGGTGGTTGGAGCCCTGCTGTTGCCTCGTTCATCGGAGCTGCTTCACGAGAGTGCAAAACACTTCTGAGGTATGATTTCCCATAGCATGCTAATCCAGTGAAGTGCTGTAGATTTGCTTGCTGGCACTGTTTAAATCCATAATGCAGCACCACCTGCCAAACCACGGGGCATAATGGAAGTGTTAATGAATGTACATATATACCCTCCCACACGGCTGCAAGTTGAATGACTTAAGAGTCAAGGCAGAGAATTTAGTCTGAGTGCAGAAGGAACTAGAATTAGCATATCCTGATGCAGATCTCTGCTGAAACTGGTGGGTGAGGGGTGGCCACAGGGGTCTAAAGTTTGGTCAGCTGACTTACAGGGTGCTTTCATAGATGTGTTGATTTTCAGTTGCTGCTCTGTGGATTGATCCACTCATGACACCTGAGATGTAACTTGGGCATTCAACAACAAAGTGCAAGTACTGAGCAGCACCAGCTGGGGCCCTGGTACCTCTCTTCTGGAGAGGGTGTTTCTCTCCAGTGCTGGCAGCGTGAAGGCACTTGATAACGGAGTGGACTTGAGTGATGCAAGTGTAAACTCTGTTGCTCAGGGGTGGTTTGGCCAGTTGCCCACTGGTGCCTGAGTGCCAAGGTGTGTGTTTGCCACCAGGCTGGCGCAGAGTGGAAGGAGCAGGGGAAAAGCTGACAGCCAAGAGGTTTGCCAAAGAGAGGGGTAGGAAGAGGCAGCAGGGCTGGCTGGGATGCTGGCAGTGTATGTGCCCCCTGTCCTCAGGCAGCTTTAATGGAATGCTGTGGCTTTGCAAAACCCTGCATCACCGTGTGTGAGGCAGAGGAGGGGCCTGTGCATTCACCCCTCATCCCACTCCTCATCCTTGTATCCAGTCCTCAGTTCTGCCCACCCTCCTCTTTGAGACAAGCTGTTGGATTTGCCAAGTATGGAGTCACCTCCCCAGCATGCCGTACATAAATAAGAGGCTTGTGCTCTTGGCAGACATTGTAACAAGCCTGGAAAAAATTACTGTTACGGGTCCTGGCCCAGTGATGAGATCTTGGAGTCTTCCAAGTGAGAGAGCAATGACATGGACCTGGGAAATGCCTGAAATAGCCTTCCACACAGTTCTGGGATTTAGCGTCATTAAATTCTAAATAAAATAGGCCATGTGCCTATTTGGGTAAGTTTGGGAGATAGCTGTTCCTTCATCTTCTGGTGAAGCTCTACTAAATCTCATCTCCAGTATACAGTCTAGCATACTCTGTTCTTCTGTACCTGTAGGTGAGTATTAGATGTGTTGTGGGGAACCAGGAGGACTGTCCTTGATTCAAGACTCTGGGAAAATTTATAGAGAGCCCTACAAGCCTGCCCTGTGCCTTGGGGTGTAGAACTATTGCAGAAACATCAGTGCTGCCCCATAGCTCACAGATAATTTCAGGGAACATCATGATGCTAAGTGAACAGGCAATGTGTCTTTTTTTCCATAGGATATGTACAACAATAGTCTTTTTGTCTAGGAAGGAGATAGACATGAGTCAAGTTTTGGAAAAGACTTGCAGTTAGAGGACAGATTTTGGAAATAGCCTGGAGATCCCCACTCTTCTCACCTTCCTTCATCTGTCCCTTGGACTTGATAGGATTCACCTAGCCCCTAGTGGAAATGCTATTATCAGGGAACTTCACAGCCTTAAGCTCTTTGCAGCTGTCTAAAAGATGCAAAGTGTGTTTGCCAGGAGGGAAGGGAGTCTTTAAAAAGCCATTTACATCCTGAAAGACATCCGGTAGAAACACTGGAGATGTAAAAAGCATTAAATACTGAATTGAGCCTGACTGGAAGACAAGCTTGGAGCCAAATGCATTGACTGATTTGCAGGAGGGTGACTGGAATGAGGTTGCCTGTACCCTTTCTGTCCATTAATCATCTCCAAAGCAGCCATAGGTGCCACAAAGTCTGCGCCTTGGCTCAGCCATGTGTGAACAGCACGGTGCCCATAAGGCTGCAGGACCGTGACCCATCAAGGAGCTGGGCAGAGGGGTGGATGGACCCCTTGTTTTGGGACTAATGTGGGGAAGGCAGGGTGGAGCTGTGAGGAGGTCTGTGCTGGGCAGTCCTTGGTGTTGCTTAGGATCCCTTCACAGTTCCACGCTGCAGCTCAGGAATTTGTTGCCTGGACCACTTCCACCTGCTCAGGGTGATGCTGGTTGAGGCTGGGAGGGCTGTGCCATGCACATCTGGCTGTGCCATGCACATCTGGCTGCATTGCTAGCATCAAGGCTGCATGCAGGCAGCCAAACATCTGGGCTGCAAACATCTGGTGTTGCTGAAGCACCGGGCTATTCCTGCAGACACCTCACTGAGCAATATTAAGAGCAGCAGAACCACCCAGGGCAGTGAATTTGGGGTCTTTCCTATTGGTGTGTCAGCAGGCTGGGATGTGTAGGAGGGAAGCTGCCCATTTCCAGGGATTGTGCGAGCAGGAAGGGCAGCTATTGGAATTTGAAGCCGCTTCCTCCACTGAATTTGTTCTTGCTGTGTTATCTCTGCCTGGGCAGGGCAGGGGAACATCTTGGCTATCTGCTTTTTTGCTACAGTATGTTTAGGTCAACTTCATTGGTTCCATGATAACATAGGAGAGGCCTTCCTGGCCTCACTAGCAAAGAATTTGCAAGAGTAATACAGGAATCTGCCATCCCTTGATGTCTCATGAGAGCTTCGGAATTAAATGGGTAAGGAAAGGGATGGTGGATTTTAACACACAAGAAGTAATGGAAGTAAGAATAGCTGAGCCAGGCCCCATTTCATAGCTTGGCAAAAGGCTTGGATCAGCCTCCAGTGGACACCCCTAAACTGGCAACCATACAGTTTTATTTGAGGTCTTAGAGCTACAGGAATGGATCTTGTGTAGCTGCTTTCTGGTCGCATAACTGTATTCTTCTACAGAACTGGTAGTGGCAGAGCTATAACTACAAATGACCCAAATCTGACTGAAGTGTTCTTTTTAATAATAACGGGGAAAAAAATAATCTGGTTTCTGCACCTGACTGTTGGCTTGTCAGAGTGACAGAACTCTTCTTATTTTGAAAAGGGCACTACATCTCCAAGGGAAACAGGCTGAAGATTAATGGTGTTGTTGTGGGAGGTGGAGGAGGAGTTGGGAGAGGGAGCAGAGTTGCTTTTGGATGACATTTGTCAGTGTGATTGACTCATGCTGTGCTGCACTTACATACAGACTGGGGACACCGACAAGCACGTGCTTCCCAGTAAAAACAAGTGAGTCCCTGAACTGAGCCTGGCCACAGGGAAGCTGCTGCTCGGTTCTACAGCAAGGGCTTCTCCTTACATCACTGAGGGATTTGCAGAGGGGGAAGGTGGGGGGGGCCGCCTACTACCTAACCCATTTCCAGTGACGTGGCTTTTTATTATTATTATTTGTTCAGGCTATAATTCCATGTTTCCTGAAATAACTACCAAGTATTCATCAGGCAGCTACTGCCTTTAGCTGCCTTTTGTGTGAATCTCAAGTGCTTCATTACTCCCCCGGTGCATTTTCTTTCTCTTACAGTAAATCTGAGCAGCATCTGTATGGTGGAGGAGGTGATGCAATTTTGGGTTGAAAGGGAGAAAAGGTCTGGCTGGCACAGGAAGCCAGTGAGCAGTTCAGGGAACACAACACTCGCAAAAACAGCATCTTTTTGCACAGGAGGAGAATTGAAGAGGCCACTTCCAGGACCAACAGTTACCTCCCTCCACATTCAAAGCCCAGCCAATTGCAGCTCTTTATTGCTTGGTGGAGGATTTTATTTTTAAAATACAGTTAGTTTAAGGTTTTTGTTTTGTTGGGTTTTTTTCTCCCTTTTAGTAGGAATCTGATAGTGCTTTGATCACTGCTCCCAAAGGAAATGCCTGTAATTTCCTGTGCAGGTCTTCCCAGGTGCTGGGCTCCATCGGATCCAGAAGCTGATGGGAGTTGGGAGCACCTGTTAGAATTCTCCTTCTTAGAAAACCTCAGAGAGTTGAAATTGCACTTAGGTTTTGAAAAACTTACTGCCAGAACTACAAAAGACATCAGACACTGGCTTCCCGCATGACGGATCTGTTCCATGCTGACTTCCCACTGAAGACTGGAACACGGTCCAGCTTCTGTTCAGTGCCTCCTTTTGGAGGCATTGACTGGGAAGGAAATCTGACAGACTGGAGAAAACTTGGCTAAGAGTAAATAGTCTTTATTTAGTAATAATTAGCAGTGGTTTTTCATACACCTACAAGTCCTTTGGCTCTTGAAGGGCTGGGACATGGTCATGCCTACTTGAGGGAGAAATTCCTGAAGTTCATTCAGTCCTGATCAGTATGACTCAAGGGAAGCAGCAGCCTCCTAAAAGGGCATGTCCTGTCTTTCAAGGATTCTTAGTTCCCAGCCCAAGGGATTGCCTACAACACATCGGGCTGAACTATTTTGGTACCTGGCTAGCGTCTCTGGGTGTGTCGCGGTGGTTGTGTGGCTGCAGCCAGCAGTCTGCAAGAGGAACAGAGAGGGAAGTGTTCAGATTTTGCAGAGTTTCAGCCCTGCAGGCACTGCATGGAGCTGCTAATGCTTACAAAGTGGCCGGGTAAAAGGGTGTAATCGAGTGAGCTGTGGGTAGAGGAAGAGTTCTTAATTGCAGCTGTAGGAGTAGTTGGCAGCCTCGGTGGCTGATAGTGTTTCTCAGGTGAGATTGGCGTCCTCAGGTAAGCAGAGTTCTGGCAGGCCATGGGTGAGGAGCCGTGGACCAAAACAAGCTGATGATAGGAAAATTGCCTTGGCCATGGGTTGATGGAATCATCAGCATGCATGCTTATACATTAATATGTGCTAAATCACAGCCTATTGCTGAAGTGGACATAGGCTCCCTGAAGCTGTCTGAACTGCAGCAGAGGAGGAGGGAGCTTGGTAGTTCCCACACAGGCCCTGCTGTAGCTTTTTCTGGAGGTTTCATAACAGAATTAAGCAATTTGTGTTGCATGTTGCCATGGAGACTGTAAATCACTGTCATGCTGGTCTTCTCAGTCAGGGAGCCGGTGTCTTTAATTGCACTAACCTCCCCTACAAATCCAGGGCTTGGTTCTGAGCTTGCTGACCTGCAAAGGCCTCGCCCTGGGAGCTCAGCCTCCAGGACAGCAGAGCAGGAACCAGGAAAGGGGGTGCTAGGACATCGAATATCAACTATCTGGGGTCCATTTTATCTTTTATTGTTGTCTTTTGTGGCCACAACTCTGTTCAGACCCACTTGCATTCAGGGCAAGTTTTGTAATGAGGGTGGGGATTAGATATGCTGCCTACATTTTGTGGGCCAGTCATATAAACTAAGCTGAATTTGGTGGTTTTATGTTACTCAGCTGCTCCAAGGGGATACCTCAGCCCTTACACTCCATCTCCATGTCTAGACTGGTAGAAGGGGTTTTATGCACTTTATTCTGCCTCCTAAAAAAAAAATACTTTTTGCTGAGGAGGCTCACTCAGCCTCAATGACACCCTTGGATCAATGTTTCTTTTTTGTTCCCATCCACATACCCCAGAAGTAGCCACATTTCTGTCTCAGCATTACTGGCTTGTGCTGTTAGGCCACCAGTCTTGCCAGTGTATATGAAGATGGTTGTATAAATCAGCCTCCTTCCAGTGACTAAACCCTGACGGCATTTGTCAGCACAGGGTACAGATCCTTCTCTTGGCTCCTTCTAAATAAATAACTATATAAATTGTAAGATGATTATCATCAGGGCTTATTAGTGTATTACCACATGCTGCTTTGTATTCAGACAATAGATAAAAACATTTGTGCTTCACTTTTCCCAGTCAGATCTACAGCAAACACGTTTACTCCCATCTGAGGAGGACTGTGTCAGTACTCTTGCCAAAAACGCATGAAAATCAGCCCAAGTCTTTTGCACTTGCCTGTAGCTCTGTGCACCTTTGGGAATGTTTAGTCTTTTCCAGGAAATTATATATGTTGTTTTAAAGGTTTGAATCATGGGCTGGTTAAGTTTATAATCTTGTCAAGGCATGAGTTGTCTTCTTGCTCTGGTTATTAGGGCAGGTGGAGGGGTAGAGGGACTGGAGTGCTTGACTTTCAGAGGGTTTTCATTATGTACCTGCATGGCTGGAGCATGGGACCTGCCATCTCAATAGAAAAAGGAGTACTTCCATGAGCAGTAGAAACAATCCTGTAGAAACATCTAAACTTGCTGCCTGCTAACACTCCGAAGTTTTCATCTGTCGTGTTAGCATCACCTAAAATACTGGGAATTGTGCTCAACAAACCAGCCTACAGTTCTTGACTTTTTTTCCAATTTTTTTATTCTTTTTTTCAGTTCATTTCTTGCTGTTTTCCCCAGGCTACGTAACAGTCTGGCAGTTCAGACACACAGCATGACCAAACTTCGGTCATGCCGATTCAGCCGATAAGCATGCTGGGCAGAGACACAGTTTGTACAATGGGCTAAACATTATCCTAGTACTTTGGGGAGCATTTCATGCAAGATAAGCTTGAGGCTGCTTAGGAGCGGGTTAAAGGGCTGGCACAAAATGTCAGTGAAAATGTAATGCTCGTTGCCAAGCAGCAGCTTGTGGTTTTGTGAGGAGGTCAAAAATCGTGCACAAACGGAGTATGTTTTTCACATCCACAGACTGTCCCCCACCATGTCAGTAACAATCAGTCTTTCATTCTGCCTGGCTGGAGCTGCTCTGCCATGTAAAGAAGGATGGGGTGAAATCTTGGCCATGGGCAAAGCAAAAAATTGTCATTAAATGTGTTGGAAGGAGGGGCAGAGCTTTAGCTAGGGTCTGTGTCTCAAAAAGCCTGTGAGGATCATCTCTCCCAGGAAGGATTACACAGAAATAAAACTTTGTCTTTCAAGCAAAAATAAGGCATTTAGTTGAAATTCATAGTTTTTTCTGCAACCCAGTGTGATGTGTATTGATGTGCAGCCTCATAAATATGAGAAGGTGGCTTACTCAAAAATAGGGCTAAGAAACTTTTCCTTGGGGTTGTTGTGAGGAAATGCCGTAAGACTATTTGAAACCTCAGCTGGTTTGGTCTTCTCCCCATCCAGCAGCTGTTGCTTGCAGTGGAAATTCTTGCTATTCTCAAGAATTTCCTCCACAGGTGGTTTAGAAACAAGCAGACTTGATCATGCTTCTTCTTGCTCTGAAAATGTTGGCTTGTCTCAACATGGACAAGAGGCCTTTGCTTTTCTTAGACTCAGCAATCTCATCCTCTGTCTCCTCCTTATGGGCTTTTCTTTTTAGAGGTGTTACGAGGTCTCCAGTTGTGCTGAAAGAACATGAGACACCCAAGTTTGCCAGGTCAAAAGTGCTTTCATGGTGCTGTAGTTTGGATTAAACTGAAGTAATTATTTTGGAGAAAGGGGCTATAGAAATCAGAAACTAACCTGGATTAAGAGATTGTGTTCTTGTGTTTCGACAAGAACACAATCAGCTTCTGTGGCACAGAGCACATCACCCTTGCTTGGTGGCCTCTGAGAATGAGAAACTCAAAGTTGTCTTTTTAATAAAAAAGAAATCCCTAGGGTTATTGGGAAAGCCTCCAAAAGCTTGTGTGGGTTGGTGGGGATAAAAGCTGGGAGCCAACAGTTTATGGAGGTTCCCTCAGAGCAGTCCTGGTCCCACCTCAGTGCTGAGCCCAGCCAGCACCTGCAGCCCAAGGGGCACCAGCAAAACCAGAGTGTTTGGGAGCAGGTGTCTGCAGAAACTGTCACAACAGCTGCTGCTGCACTGAACAGTATTTTCAAGAAAAGCAACACCAAGAAAGTGAACTGCCTTGTCTTCGGCCTTATCATTATGATGGATTTTTTTTATTATTATTCTTTTCTCTTTAAGGGTGTGAAAGACCTCCCAGAACATGCAGTGGTCACTCGGATCTGGGAGATGGCCACCTGTTTCCTCTGTGATCTGAGTCAGCATCACTGGTGCCCATGGGTGGGTGTAGGGCACTTATAAGTACAGAACCTCCTGCCTGGCTTAAACGAGCAGTCTCTGCTGCTGAATGTTGAAATGGGCCAGTCAGCACCGGCTGCCTCTTCTCCTTTCTCCACATACCTGTGCTGTTGGCCAGTTTCAGCCAGGGAATTTTTTTCGTCTTTCTTTTAGGAGGCAGCTCTGAGGTGAGGGGAGCAGTGTGACCATGCTGCCAGGAAGCTGCACTCCTGGCTGTGTCACAGCCACAGGCACCAGCCTTCCTGCCACAGCAGGGTTGAGGGGTTTAAAAAAAAAAAAAAGGCAAAACAAAAACCACCTGTTGTTTCTGGCCTGCTGCCTTCTTGTTTTTATTTCCCAAACTTGAAAGTGAGAGAGAAGAAAGCAGCTAAGTGCATTTTTGTCTGCTGGCAGAGCCAGGATTGGACCTTTAACTCCTGTTTCATCCGTCACCACCAGCTGTGCTTGCAGATCTGGCCCTGGGATGTAACAGACCATTTAATGCTTGCTATACCTTGGGTTAAGCAGTAAGGAATAGCACAACTCTGATTTATCAATGGGATTTGGTCACTGGCAGCAGGAAACTGTCAGGAGCTTGATAGGTGCACTGAGCCAGGGTGATTTTTGTCATTACCATGTGGACCCAGCCCCTGTAGAAAAGGTATGCAATGGCATAGGCATTGCATGGACATTTCTGGTGACAGTTAGTAATGCTTGTACACAAGGCAGGAGTAAACGAGGCACAGTGGTGGAGTTGTCTGCCCTTGTAAGTGCTGGCTCTGAGCTGGAGCAAAGCTGTTGGGAAGGGCTGATACTGCTGCTCCTGTCCAAAAGGATTTTGTTAGGTCAGAGCTGCCTTCATCCTCACTTGTTAGGCAGCAGGTAAAAGCTGCCTTGTGCATGTTGCCCTCTTGTCACTGCTGCTGAGTGATTGGAGATGATCTCTTTCTCCAGCAGGTTCAGCACACTGGAAGCATGGCTACAAGTGCCGTTCCCAGCGAAAACCTCCCCACGTACAAGCTGGTGGTTGTTGGAGATGGTGGTGTGGGGAAGAGTGCTCTCACTATTCAGTTTTTCCAGAAGATTTTTGTGCCAGACTATGACCCAACTATTGAAGACTCCTACCTGAAGCACACAGAAATAGATGGGCAATGGGCAATTCTTGATGGTAAGCAAGCTGCTCTCACAATCCCCTTTCCCTTCTAGCTGAGCATAATTGCAAATAGATCTCAGTGTACCCCACAGCACGTTGTGTCCCTGTGTCCCTCCTGCTTTGCTGTGGGCTGGCAGGAACTGGAGCTGCAGTGCATGGTCTGCAGCTGGTCTCCAGCAAAGCTTCTCCTTCCAGTTGCATTGGTTCCAGCTCTGCACAGAAATGTTGCTTGCAGGCCTGTGAAAACTACAGATCCTCATTGGCAGTTGGAGTAGGCTTCTGCAGCAGGTGAATTACAGCACTGCCAGGTGGATATTGCTAATCATACTTCATTGAGGTTGAGCTCATCCCCAGGAAATGACAATGGGTGGGTGAGTGAGGGTTATAACCAGAAAGAACATTTAATCAGAGCTGTTGTCCACTGACAATGAAGAATTGTTATAGCTCTTAACTCCAGTTATTTAGGTGTGATGTTTTAATATTTAAGTACCTGTTTCATTTAAATATGGGTAGGGTACCAGCCTGGAGAATTTCTATAGCCAAGAGTTCTCAGTTCTTTGAAGAAAAACTGCCTTTTTTTATTTATTTATTTTTTTTAATGAAACAACAGTGAAACACACCACCAACCAAAAAACAAAACAAACAAAAAGAAAAACAACCACCACCCAAACAAAAGAAAAGTGACTTGATTAGGAGGTGAGGAGAAAGCCCTGTATTACCTAAAGCTGCAGCTTGTTCATTTGTGCTGCATATGAGGCAGACTAACCACAGCTACAAAGGCAATCTTGCTCTTAAAAGTTGTAAGTTTTGTTTTGCTTTATACAATAATTAGGTAGTACATAAAAGCAAGCAAGTATATTGTTCCTTAATTACCCAAGTTCATGTATGTGGCCACTAACATAAGTGAACTAAATTTAGCCTCACTTCTGCCAAATTCTGCCTCCACCCTCTTGTCAAGACAGTGCTCAAGATCTTTGGTGTCTCTGCCCAAGTGTCATTGGTGCGTGGGGACAGAAAGCTGGGGGATTGTCATGAGTGGTGGAATGTGGGTGCTGCTGGGGTTTGCTGTGCAGACTGTTAGCTTGGTCTGGAAACTTAGTTGTACTCTTAAGGATTTATCAGGTATAATTTAGTGAGTGCAAATGGCCACAAAGTCCTTAAAATAATAGCTTTTATTCAAAACCAGAAAACAACAAAACAAGTTAATCTTGTCAACTTTTGTTCATTTGAATGTGTTAATAGTTGGTGTGAGGGAGTATTTGTGAAATCGGTGCTGAAATGTCTCTTCTTGTCATCTGCATCAGAGATATCTGCTCCCAATTAACCATCTCATAATGTATACATGCACCCTTATTTTTAAAATGCCAGTCCTGTGTAAAAGAAAAATCCAGTCCTGCTGTAAATTAAATTCATTATTTTGGGTCCAAAATCCAGCCTTCTAAACTGAGCAATCTTTATCTTCACTGGTATGCCTCATGTTCTAATATAACAGTACCAGCTATTATACATATTGGTGTTGGCTGAAACACCTGCAATTTGCAAATTATTAAAAAGTAAAAAAGTAATCTTTTACTGAATATTTGGAGTTTTTGCTTAGACAAAAAAAAAAAAAAAAATCAAAGCAACAAAAACCCCAACCAAACCTGATCT
Source organism: Parus major (assembly GCF_001522545.3). Lineage (NCBI taxonomy): Eukaryota > Metazoa > Chordata > Aves > Passeriformes > Paridae > Parus > Parus major. The sequence goes on from NC_031776.1 coordinate 25,299,250, forward strand.
GAGTGGGAGTGGTAAAAGAAATTGCTTTCCAGCAAGCAGAAACTTAACCCTTTGTTTTAATGAAAAAGCCATTCTTTTGCTCAGATGAACCAAATGGCTGTACTTGGGCTGAACTGAATTCAGCTGTGGCCTTGAATGGCATGTTGGGAATCCCTGACTTCCAGAGCTTGTGTGCCCACAGATGCTTCACAGCCAGAGAAGTGAAACTGCAGCTGCTTCTCTTTCCTACCACTTGAGACTATGAACAATCACAATTTTGGAAGAAAGGCAATATTCTTGCCTGAAAAAGGATGAGACCCTTTTCCATCTGCCCAGCAGAAGCAGAGCACCAAGACTGACTAACACTCCTGTCATTTGCCACAGCTCTCTGTCACAGGCTTTGGATCTAGGCCATTCTCAGAGGTCACCATATACTGGGACAGCTGCTCTTGTGGCTACATGAATCACTTATGGTATAAATTTAGGGATAAACATGATAGGTAGGGTAAAGATGCATCATGATAAATCTTAGACTTTCCAGTTGTTCTTTATGACCAAAGCCTTTACAAGCTGTGGTTTCATGCAGTGCTTGGTGGGCAGAAGCAGCTGCCCACCCCTAAAATAGGAACTGGTTTTGGAACATGAACAACCAAGTGAGGATATAGCCTGAGGGGTTCTATAAGTCTTGAAATTTCCAGAAAAATTATTTTTTTTAAAAAACCAAATTCATAGACATCCAACAACTTTAAAAAAAAGGGAAACATCTCACCTTTTTCCAAGCTATTGCCTGAGCAGTTCTGTACAAAGCATCTCAAGCATTTTGTAACTGCACCAGCATTATGGTAAAGAAACTCTTCTGCTAGCCAACTTGCATAAAGCATTTGGCTTCCCTCCATGAAGACCTTCACCCACATTTATTCAACAGCAGTAACTGTCTGCATGATGAAATGTTTGACTTGCTTTTTTTTCCTTTGCTGAAATCTCTCACTGAAAGTAGACTGAAATGGAATAGGGTTTTATTTTAGATTTCAGAGCAAAAACTACATTCAGAATCTTCTTTTATCTGTTTGTTCTTTGGCTTGGGCACATCTCTCTATCTTTCTCAGCATAGAGCTGTCTGTGATAGTTCCCTGCCTCCCAGAAGATTGGGGAACCTGTGTTTGTCGTTTTCATGTTCCCACTACACAAAACCACTTCATTGTTGACTTTATGCCAGCTTTAGAAGCCCATCGATGTAGTGTTTGGAAGACAAGTGTTGTAGAGAGGAAGAGGACACTTAACCTGAATCAAAGATGCACAGGCAATTTGTGGCTAGCCCATTTTTTGGTTGCTGCCAGTCTAATGAGCCTTTAGGATCAGCCTCCAATTTTCTCTGCATATGTTATCTTGGTTTATTCCCTGCTGGTTGTGCTGAAATCAGCACAGTGCTGCGCTTGGTGAAATGCACTCAGACGCAGGTGCTGTACAGACATGAGGTCAGAATTAAGTGGGAGCCAGGGTTAATCTGCTTTGATTAGCTCTTGCTCCAATTGCATTGCTGTGATTAATTTTGCACACTCCTTTCTATGTTCAGGCTAACTTAGTAAGTAGCAGAGGATTTCTTTTGGTGTAGCTGAAAAATGCCAGTCTGGAATTATTAATCTGGGCATGAAGCCAAAAGTGGAATACCTTAATATGGCAAAAATTCCCTATGGTTCAGAATTCCTTATGGCTCATACACCACACAGAGATAAAAAGGTGTCAAGCAAAGGGAGATGGAAGAGATGACCACAAGCACATGGCTTGGTCTTGCTGGGGAATTGAGCTGAACTCTTAGCTGTAGGGCTAGCACAGCAGGGCTGTGCCAATTGGTACTGCCAAACAAGGAATTGTGTTGGATGAAAGGAAGCTGTGGTCTCCCTTGCCTTCCCTTGTCTTTCCTTGGTATGATTTTGAAGGAACTCTCACAGCCTAGAAGTTGTCTCTCTGCTCCTGAACTTCAGTCTCCCTTCTAGTTCTCTTCCCAAGACCTCCTCGCAATCCTGGGGTGCCCTTGTGCTGAGCCTGACCTGCTCAGCCTGGTGTGCACCCTGTGCAGTCACACTAAGCTCCATTCCTTCCCCCACACTTCTCTACCACTCCCAACTATCCTTGCATCCATTTTTGTTGAGGTTTTTTGCTGCTAGTCATCACTGGGCACGCTGTCTGCTTTTCTTCTTGGGAAACTTGAGAGTACTTGACCATGAGGGGCCAGAAGAAGATCAAAGGTCACTTCAGATTTGCAGGCAGAAGGGTTGGTTTGTGGCTCGCTTTCTTCTCGTTTCTGCTAATTTTGACTTTCAGTAGTATCACTGAGAGCATTAAAATTCAAGTTAAATTTGGACTTTCATTCTTTTATTTGTGTGTACAGTGTTTCCCCTCCCTTAATTGCTGGGATTTTGCAACCATGAAAGAGGGGGTTTTGTCTTGGGTTGCGAGGAATTTTTTTCCTGCCAGGAAAATTTTGGTATTGCAACATGGAAAACACAAGGCTTTGAATACTTGCTCCTTGTTAGAGAAAGAGCTCCTTTAAGGTCTTGCATCTTTATTCTGTTTATTGATGTGGAAGCATTTCTCCTGATGACTCCTCTCTTCTTTTTGCTTAAAGAAAGGGCAAGAATTCAAGTACTTGGGTTTTCCATGTTATAGCATCTGTGTATTTAGCTAGGGCACAGAAGAATGGCTCATAAAAGCCCCAGTGTTTTCCTATCATGTGTTTTTTGCTAAGGAAAGCTGTCATGCCAGGGGCAGCTTGGCTGTGTCTGAGAAGGAGCAGAAGCTTCAGAGTGACCAAGTGAAGCATCAGCCTTGCCTTGGGCATGGCAAGGGCACCTCATGCCTCTTCAAGGTGACTTGGTGTGTGGGAATACAGAATAGGAGCTGTGACCCCAGCACCCCTCCTGTGCAGTTCCCAGAATACCAGTTCCTCAGCTGAAGCCAGTGGCTGATAGGAGTGGCCCCTCCCAGAGTGCTGCTGATGGGAGAACACTGAGACTCTGGATGTGGCTTTCCTCAGCCTGAGGCTCGTTAGTTTGGCTTGGTAATTCAAGTTAAATTTTCCCATGAGGTTAGGTACCAAGCTGCAGGGCAGTGAAACCCAAAGGTTGAAGGACAGAAAATGTGTTAACGTGCCTGTCAGTTCATCTTTATCCCCTCTTGATGCCATGGACAGTGGAGAAACTCTCTTGAGGTGACCTATACACTCAGCTGCCTGGCAGTGTAAAGGTAAAGATGTAGGAGGAAGTATTGCCTAGATATGAAAAGAGAAGAACTCACCTGCACAACCAGATCTGAGCTCCTCGAAGGCTGGGAATGCTGTGTTTGAACTGAATCCAGCCTAGACTTCAGAAAAAGCAATGCCATTGTTGACTTAAAAGTTCACAGTGTGTCTCTGCCCTTGGTTTAGATCCACCAAGGGCCTTTGTCTCTGGATGGGCACTCAGTGCACTGTCAGTTGCAGAGACATTGCCACATGATACACCTTGAAGCACCAAGGGCTTCTGTTTTGGAGCACAAATTCCCGTGTATCCCTGGGCTCCTGTGCCTGCTCAGAAGTGCTCTCTCTAGGCAGCTGCACTCTTGCATAACCCATCAGGATTCCCAGGAAAATGGTGTGGAGAGCTCTAAAGGGGCAGGGTTCAATTAGCAAGGAGTTCATCACAGCAGCTGGGGGTCACATCCACTGGAAAGTGGAAAAGGGCATCTCTTCACTCAGCAACCTCTTACCTGCAAAGCAGGAGACCTCCCTGCTGGGCTCTTACAGCCTAATTGCTCTTAGTTTAGTCTCCAGCTGGTCTCATGATAGCTGTAAATGGCTTTGCCCTCTTTGGATGTCTGTTCCTACATCAGACATCCTCCTCTGCTTCTCTCTCCTTCAGCTTACCCAAATGCTTTCCCAATTGTTCCTCATTGCTTCTTAGGTCAAATTTGTGAGAACTTCACCAGGTTTTCTGTTGGAAGTCCCTAACAATGCACTGGCAACCTATGACTCCAATTTCAGTTCTTGGAAGAATGAGGTAGGAGAAACTCGCTGTGCTTTGGTCCATGCTGGCATTTATGTGCTGCCGGTGGGGCAACAGGTGGTTTAAAGTGTACCAGCTCACAGTTCTCTACTCCTGGTTATTTCTGTCTTCTGGCATCCTGTCTGTAGAAACAGGAGTTTTAAAAGAAGGTGAATGCTGGCTAAATCTCCTCATCCCTTTAGGAAGCCAGTCATATTGTGATTTACCCCTTCCCAAGGTTTCTCCTTGCCACTTTCCCATTTCTGTAGGTAGGAGTCTTCTTGAAGCTTTTATGATGCAAGGTAACACCACAAGCAAAGCCACTTACATCTGGCCCTTTTTTGGTGCTGATGCTTTTAGGATGTGGTCCTGTCCTGCCTACAGGACTCGATCAATCACTCTCCTCTATTGTTGACAACTCACAAAGCACAGAAGTGTTAGGCTGGGGGTTTGCCTTGATGTAGAGCATCTTTAAGACAAGGACTTTCTCTGGCCATCTAGACAATGCTTACCTTGGTATGAATAACCCATCTGAGATTAACCTTCACTGCTCTGTGTCTTTTATATGCACTTTCAAATGCTGTTTTTATATGCAATTTTAAATGCTGTCTGGACTTGCTCACCTTTTTATCAATGCTGCAAGTGAATTCCCTTTAAATAGCAGCTGCTGACACAGCAGCTCTGCCTGTGTTTAGTGTGATGGCCAAGATCCAGGCAAGGCTGGAGAGGCCCATGCAGTGGGGTATCCCCACAGCCCACCAGGGCTTGCCCCTCTCACAGGGGATGCAGAGCTTTGGAGGGGCAACAGCTGGGGATGGCCTGATAGGTGCAAAGGCAGAGCTGGATGCTTCTTACATGTTTCATGGGAAGTTTGCAAATGTGCCAGAGCACGGGGAAGTCCCTAAGCAAATTACCATGCAGGATACAGCACATCCATCTCCACCTTCCTGCCCACAGCTTGTGCTGGAGCACCTGCCCTGTCTCAGGGGGAGGGAGGGCAGGAGGCCTCCACTCTCAGCTGGGAGCTCTCCCACTCCACCACAGGTTGGGTTTGTGTGCTGGTTGTCAGCTCTCAGCCCTGCCCTGACACCGTGTCTAGCTGCTGCAGGAGTCAGATGAGGGCAGCCCAGCCTCTCCATACAGGTTGGGCAGGTAGGAGAGATTAATTTCCTCTTCTGTCCCAGCTCCAGAGTCCTGGCCTTATTCCATGGTAGCAATTCTGCCCAGGGCATAGAAATTTACCAGCACATGCAGTCTCTTTGGGTTTTTCTGTTTCCTTTTTCTTTCTTTGTTTTTTTTTTTTTTTGGTACAGTCCTTAAGAATAGCCTTAATGCCTTTGAGCTGAAACCCTTGCTTCCTAGATTTAGAGGGGAGGAGCAGGATAAGAGGCTATGAAGAGACTCAGGTGACTTTCCAACAATCTTGGCAAATAAACCTAAATCTTAGGATCTTTGCAAAAGCCTAGAAGCTCTTTTTTACCTTAAGAACTCATGAAAACAGTCATTCAACAGCAGTTAAGGTAGGAGAACAAACGAGGTTGAAGGCTTTAAAGGGCCTGCCATCACTAAGGGAGGTCTGCAAGTTGTCCAGTGTAGTTGTCTCTCCTCCAGATGTGCAGTGGAGGTGTGGCTGGCTCGTGGGGTGTGCTGTGACATGCAGCGTGTCCACCTGTGCTGATGCAGCAAAGTGGTCTTTATCATGGTCCCATCTGGAAACTGGGGCAGCCTGAGCACTTACCCCTACAGGGAACACCTTGCTGGGTCTGTGGGCCCGTTCAGACTAGACAAACCTGTATCGAGCCCTGCTGCTCTGTCAGCAGTATGCTCCTGCCACTGTCTCCAGCCACGGCTGCCCTGGGCTTTCCCCAGCTCTTGTGGGCAGCAGATGTTTACACCATGGATGTACAGCAGAGGCAAAACAGTTTTCCCACCCAGCCCAGTGGACTGGAATGTGAAAATGTTCCCAGTCATCATTAAGGTCCCACGTTTGCCTCTGGAGTGCAACGATGCATTAGGACTAGTGCTTCTGAGCAGCTGATGCACTTCAAGTGCACCCCATGCTGGTTCTGGCATAGCCTAAACTGATGAACTCCTCTTGCACCCTCCTCCTGCCACTCAAAATCCTGGCTGTGCACAAAGCTGGGGTTCAGGAACTAGCACTGATGTGTGTATCAGGATGTGGTGTTTGCCCAGAAGGCTGGGGTAGCTTGTTCCACAGGTGGTGGGATGCCCTGCGAGACAGATCTGCGGAGAACCAGCAAGTTATGATTCCATTAGGTTTAATCTAGTGGGAAACAGCATCTGGGTGGCTGTCACAACTGAGGTGTTTTAGGGGATTTGAACATGGATTTACAGAAATGTGATCACTGTATTGGATATGCAAGGCACTTAAAGCTTTTCCATCTGCTTTAGTTAGCTCAGTATCAGCACACCATGTAGGACTAAATATTTAAAGGGAGTTCCCCAAGACTCATTCTGAAGGGACAAAATTGTCTAGAAATAATATCCAGGTGTTGAGAAAAGGAAAGTTATTGTAGCTGTTACCTTGGGTTGTCTCTCAACTCCACTTCACCCTGTATTTTGTAGGTTATCCCTGACATTTAAACTGGCTTTTAGCTAGTCTTCCAGTCTTGTGTTTTCTTTGCTGGGAGAGGGAAAAGTTGGGAGGGCTGTGAAATACTTTGAGCCATATCTTGTCAGAGGATCTCCAAAATCAGTGATCAGTATTTGGTAATGGAAAATGAAAATAAAATCCACATAGTCATCTTCCCCTCCATCTGCTCCCAACTTAGGCACATGGGGATGAGTGAGGTCCGGGACAGAAACCCCTTGTCCATCTAATTTGATTTCATCATATCTTACAGTCTTTGAGCAAGACCTGCAGAGGCTGAATGGACACACAGTGTTGCCAGCAACTACAGGTCCCTCACAAGAACTAAAAACCTTTGTCTCTTCTGTCCTAGTTCTGGATACTGCAGGCCAAGAGGAGTTCAGTGCAATGAGGGAGCAGTACATGAGGACTGGAGATGGTTTCCTTATTGTCTACTCGGTGACGGACAAGGCCAGCTTTGAGCACGTGGACCGGTTCCACCAGCTGATCCTCCGAGTCAAGGACAGGTGGGTGCCACGGGGCTGGGCACTGCCTGACCCACCAGGCTGCCAACCATCCTGATTGTACATCTCACCCTAACTTCTGCCTTCTGGGTGTCCTGAGATGAATCCTTGTGTGGGATTTGTGGACCTCAGTGTGGTGAATAAGTGGTTTACTTCTTCTGATAAGCATTACATACTTTCAACATGGAAAGGGTCAGTAGTGTTACAATGGAGTGAATGCACTTGGAAGAGAGAAACTTCTGCCAGAATGGCCTGGCAGAGCAGTGTGAGAAAGAGATCAGACACCTTTGAAGGTAACCAGCTCAGCTCTGAAGAGGGGGAAGGATGCTCTGTGCACACTGCAGGCACCAGCAGGGAGTCAGCAAGCATTCAGCCCTGATTATTCTGTGTGTGCTGGCACCATCTTCCTTTCCCTGGCTTGTGCCAAACACACCTTCGAAGGCCCTGCATTATTTAGGGGTGTGGATAAGTGTCTTGAAAGGGAAAAAACTCATGCTGGAAGGAACTGTATTTCTTACCAGGGATGTAATGTAGTTAATGCACTGTGCTCTCCAGCAAACAATTGCACAGAATAAAACATCTGTCTGTGCCTGAAGAGACAGCAAGAGAGGTCACCTCTCTCCTCCTTGCATGTGCAGGGGAGAAGATAGCACTGGGAGTTTAATCATGGTAAATAAATGTGTCCTGGCAGAGTGAGGGGAAGCTGCTGGTTTATCTCCAAGATAACTCCCTCTTCCCATCCTGGTTCAAGAAGCAGTGGATCCATCCTCACTGGGTGGGGTGTGAATTAAGCTCTTATATGTTTGCAGATTTGAAACACTTAGTTTTTCCGCTCATAATGGCTTTTAATTATGGAAGTCATCAAGAAAAGTCACCAGAGGGTTTGGGCCTCGTTGCTGGCTTCCTTTCACAGCTCTGAATAACTTCCCCACAGGAAGGGTGGACTCGTATCATGTGAGGTTCACAGCTGACAGCTCTTCCAGTAAAGCATCCAAAGTGTAGCCCACAAGGGTGAAAAGTAAAGGAAAAACCACCCTTTGATTTAATTTAAACGAAGAAGAATGTCAGTCACTCAGCCTCTCAGATCACAGCAGTTTAAGCAATGCTGGCTTAGCTTGGGGCAAAGTAAATCTGTTTCTAAAAGCTGAAGGAGACAGGGACAGAATTTCCTGTAACCTGCCCCAATCTGATGCTGATTTTATCTAATTTAACTTGGTGAAAATAAGATGCAGTGTTCGCTGTTTGCTCTGGACTGAAACTTTTACCCTCCATACGCCGTGCAAATGCTGCAGCAGTGTGAGAGGCAGGAAGTGAAACAGGCTGGTGGGGTTGTTTGTGTTTCCTCGCTCAGCGCCGCTCCGAGCGTGAGGAGCGTATTAATGCTTCATCCAGAACCTGAGCTCGGTCAGCAAATCGCAGCAGTGGAAGCAGCATGAGTAAAAAATCCCTCCTGCAAAACCCACAGGTAGCTGGGAGCAGAGCATCACCCTGCTTTTCAGTCTGGCAGGCAGTTTTGGCTGCTTTAAAATCCAAAAGAATTGCAGGCTGCTGTGTTAGCAGGGTTATTCAAAGCCTTCCTCCCATTTCTTTCTGCAACTTTCATTATATTAAAATTTCCAACTGTAGCAGCTTTGTCCTACTAGCAGTTGTACAGCTTACAATAGGGAACAAAGTCCCCATAGAGTTTTATGCTTGATGTAAACAAGGCAAATGAGATACCATCCAAAAGTAATCCCTTTCTAATCAATGTGCTGCAAGCCAAAAAGCAATCAAATAATCCAGACAAGCAAATATTTTGCTCCAGAAGGATCAGAGTCAAGATATATCAATGCTCAGGTATTAACATTAAATCACCGTCACATTATCAAAATTAATAACTCTAAGACTCATTTAAAATGCAGAGTGCAGTACAGTATTTTTCCAGCCAGAGCAATGGGGCAAGATGCCAGAGGGAATATGGAGCTCTTATCATCTCGATGAAAAATGACCCAGAAACTCTGTTTAAAAATCCAGAGTTACCCAGGGAATGAGTATGGCCAGCTGCTCCTCACCCCAGTAAAATCAGCTCTGTTACAGCAGAGAACACTGGGATCACTTAGGAGGGTTTAAAGTTAAATATAAGACAACAATACTGCAGTAACTGACAGCGATTAGAAGGGACATCCTCCCTCCCAGCAGTGGCTAAGAGGCCCTGCAGCAGCTGATTGCTCTGTTTCATGAAGCCAGAGGAGAGAATGGCACTGCCAACATCACCCATGGCTCCCAGCCTTGGTTCTGTTTATCACTGGAACAGTGGAGCTTTCTGCGGGGGAGAGCCTTGCACAGGAGTTGGGGTGGATAGATGGATCTTTGCAGGTGGTGGCTGGAGACAGGCACTTACATGCCTGGTAGCTAAGGAAATACTGAGTATTATTACAGAGAAGAGATGGGTTTGGTATTTTTTTTCTGGGATTAGAAACAGGAGATGGTAGGTAATAGCACTGGAAGCTTGGCAAATCTCTGACTCCCTCCAGCCTCCTTCCAGCTACCACTGCCAAGCTCAGTTTGTCTTGTGGTAACAGCTGATGGGCATCTTTTTGCTTCCACTCATTTTCTCCACCATTTGATGCCTCTCTAAGCACCATCTCCCAGAGTCCATCTTTCTTTCCCCCACAGTTACTTTCAGTGGATGACCAGGAATGAAATTACTCCAATTCTTCCATCATCCCTCAGTATTTTGCCAAGATACACAGTTACTGAGATGCCTTAACTGCTACAAAAGAGTCCCAGTCTCCTGTCCAAGATCTGTCTTTATGTCTCAGTTGATTTTCTGGCTGATTCTCTAGATCTTTCTTCACCTAGTTGGATCGTCAGGCTTAGTTATCATCAGGCATAGCAAGAATGGTGACAATAAGTTCTGAGGTTCCTACAAATAGCAATGAATGTGTGCATGCATGCAACTTGTCAAGTGAATTTTTACAATATGAACGTATGTATAGCAGAGCCTGGGGGTTTTCTTTATATTTCTTTACACATACATGGTATGTTTGTAGCTGAAAATGTTTGATGTCAGCATCAAAAAGTGAAATTTATGCTCATAATTTTTGTTTTAGTCTGCTAATAATTGAGTGGTGTTTCTGATTTTTTCCAGGGAGTCTTTTCCAATGATTTTGGTGGCAAACAAAGTTGATCTAATGCACTTACGGAAAATTACAAGAGAACAGGGGAGAGAAATGGCAACAAAACATAACGTAAGTTTGCAGGATTATTTAGTTATTGAAAGTCCTATTACAGGTGTTCAGAACTTAAATCTGTGCTCATTAGGAGCTGAATTAAATCTTACAATTAAACATTTTTAAATACATTTTTGACTACTACAAAGTAGCAGCTATGCAGTCTCCTTTCAGTGGGGCCAATTCATCAGTGAAACCAGAGCCTCTGCTGTGCACCAGGCTCTACCAGAGCTGTGGAAAGACTTAGGTACAGCATGCCTGAAGCGTTCAGGATGAGGGAAGAAAGTGTGCTCTCCTGGAGTGAAAAGGCAGAGTTAGGCATCAGGAGGTATATCCAGGTGCCTGAGCTTGTTAAAGATAATGAAGTTAACAGGGTTGTTAAGCCTATATAAATCTGGCCCACCATCTTAGCTCTGCATTATTCATGCTGTTAGCTTAGCCTGAGAAATTGGTCTTAGATGGGTGTAGATCACATGCTGCTCCACTAATCACCTCTAAATGCCAGCAGCCCTGAATACCCAGAGGGAGACAACCTCCCTTAGGAGGTGGAACTGAATGGAAAGGTTAAAGGCAAACAAGCCTGAACCTCTTTGCAGCTTGCTGTGCCTAAAGGACAAGCTGTGTGGTGGTTTCTGAGCAATCCACGATGGGAGTTTGGCAGGGCAGGTTCACTCCCCCCACCCCTAGGAATCTGGTTTCTGTCAGAGCCAGGACACCTAAACTGCAGCACAGCATGTTGTATCCATCTGTATACACACGCCTTGGAAAAGGCCATGCATGAAAATACCTTATCAGAGGCAGTTTTATAAATCTGCCAGTGTGCTGGACAAGCACTCTAGGAGGCCCCATCTGGCTGTCAGACTTTGAAGGGGAAGATCATTTTACACTGAAGGGGAATTGTAGTCATGAAATATTCATGCAGTAGTCCCAATAAAATGTGGCAAGCAAGAATTTTTGGCAAGTGCTGGTCTTTCAACAACCTCCGGCTATTTTCATGTCTGTGAGCACAGCTCAGGGGGAGAGAACATCTGACGACATGAAGTCTGGGATTATTCTCCCCCAAACCCAGAGCTCTGATAGCAGCTGTTTAGCCTGGTGCTTATTCCAGACCTTTTGTAATCGCTCCCTGACCTTGCTGCGAGCGTGAGGGTGTTGATAGCGGTGTCATGGCAACATTTTATTTACCTGAATTTCCTTGGTATTAGCAGCCCATTTCTCCAGCCTTTAGGCTTTTTATTTTGAAACTGGTATTATCCCCACACGTAGGCTGTTACTGATCTTTTTCATGATACACTTCTCTCCTCCAGATTCCCTATATAGAAACGAGTGCCAAGGACCCACCTCTGAACGTGGACAAGGCTTTCCATGATCTCGTGAGGGTAATAAGGTAAGCTGCAAACTCCTCCTTTCCTTACTGCCCATGGATGTGCAGGAGTGTCATGGCCCAGAGAGTCAGGAGCCAGGTTTTGTTGGGGGTGGGATATTTCTGGTGCTCATTAACTTTATTGTCCTATATCTGCTTAGGTATGTTACTAGCACTTAGTTACCTGTGCAGGATGTCAGTACCAGGCACAGTAAGAAGTAGCTGTGGCCATAATGAAAATATTTTATTCAGTGAACAAAAAGTGTATTATAATGATCAGCTCTAAAAGGCTGGCACTGGACCAGTAATTTGGGTTTTCATAGCTTTGTCTTCTCAGGGTCTTGCCTTGCCAGAAGTTAAAATGGACTGGCAAAAAATTCTACAAAATTCTAATGTTGTAAGTGACTTCTAACATTTTCTGCTAACTAAATGGAAAAAATTAAGCCATTTTGTATGAGAAACTGCATGACCTAATGGCTAAGCCCCAGGTTTCCTCAGTCTGCAGAGGTTTGTTCCCAGTTTTGGCATGAGCTGCCTTTGCTCCTTCTGGCATACACAGTCTCTGGGCGAAGCCCTGCTCCGCTGCCAGCAGGGAGGGACTGCCTTCCCAAACCCCGGCTCCCCTGCAGGAAAAGAGCTGCACACACATCCCAGCATCTCGGCTGATAACCTCAGTTCTCTCTGAGATTTGTTTTTCTGGCACTAGTTGTCTGCCAGATTTTCTGGGCCTTCATTTTTCATGTTTTGGGAGGGGGCTGAGCTGGAATCATGCTCCTCCCTGCCGTGCAGTCGAAGTGCCTCGCCCGGCAATTAAACCACAAGGCATTTATTCACAGCATATCTGTACTTGTGAATATCCTAGCACAGCCTCAAGCCAGCCTCCATCAAAAGCAGATGGTACTGCCCACTCTTCCCACATGTCTCAAAAGCAGAGGGCAGAAAGTCTTTGGAGAGCTGAGTTGGAAGTGTCCCAGGCTCTTTCCCAACTGTTCTGTAACTCGGTATTAGCTGGCTAGATACTACTTTTGTGCTGCAGCAAGCTCTTACCACCATCTATTCTGCTCTGCAGGGAAGGAAAACAGCCAAAATAAGATGGAAAGTCTTTGTTTGCTTTCTCTACATAACACAATTCCAGGCAGGCTGAAAGGAGGCGTGTATTGTAATGAGGCATTACTAATTTCAAGCCGTGAAAATGCACTCCATAAGCCCAAAGATAAGTGGTACACCTCAGTTTCCTGACTAGCTACTGTGAAAGTCCTTGCCAGCCAGGTGAAACCCTCTGTGATGTCAAAGGCACCAAAACTGTTCGCAAGAGATGGAATTCAGGTTAAGTCAGAGAGCAGGGAGATGCTGTGTGATCTGGCTGGTCATTGGCCACAAAGCAGCTTTGCTTGGTTTTTGGATGTTACAAGCTGTCCACGGGCAAGGGTAGCATCACCCACCAAGTACTGTCTTTCTAGCTTTCAAGTGAGCTTTTTCAAATAAAATGTGAATTTCAGCTCCCTGGTGACTGTCATTGATGGAGTGCTTTGCAAATGAAGGGCTTCCTCAGAGCCCTTGTGAGCTCTCAGGGTGAGGGGCTCCTTGCACTTGGCTGACTCCCAGTGTATTTAGCTTCATGCAAGAAACTGTTGTCTGGAGGTAATCCAGAAAGGAGTGGGGTGATTGAGTCCACCTGATAGGTGTTTTAAATTTCCTAATGCCCCTTTTATGCTGCAGCAGTGCACACACAGGAGCTGTCACAGCAGAAGCCTTGAGCAGGCCCAGGGTATGATTTCTGCATCTCTAAAACAGATCCAGAAGAGTGTGTGAACAGCTTGTGGTTACTTAGTCTTTATCCAGATTTAAAGTATTTTCTGAATTTCATCTTTCCAGTTTTGAGCTTTAAGGTATGGTTTTCATGCCTCCAGCCTAGATATTCACTGATAAAAGGTCTTACTAGTCAAAGCTGAGTTTTTCAGATGGTTGCAAGAATTTGGAAGCTGAGGCTGTAAGAGAAACATCAGCTAAAGCCACAGTGACTTACACCCCAGTGATGTCTCATCCTGGTCTGGATTACTTGGTATGGACACTTGGTTTAATGCCTGGCAAATTACATGACAAACAGGCTGCTTTTGAACTGTTCAGACTCTCAGGTTTGAATCTACGGAAGCTGCTGGTGTTTGTATGCTTTATCTTGCACTAAAATCTACATCTGCAGGCTGTGTTAGAGCTACAGAGCCTTCTGCTGGGTTTGCACTGCTGGGCTGGCAGAGTAGCTGCTGCAGTTGGGTGCAGTTGCAAACAGGCATTTGGGCAATGCCTCATCTTACTGGACAGGGAGAAACCTTGAACAGAATGCTTTAGAGGCTGCTCACAGCTCCATGGCACAGTGCAGGAAGGCTCTCAGCTCTGATTTCACACAGCCAGGGACATCTTTCTGGGGTCAGCTCATTCTGTGCTCAGGTGCTCTTCACGACTTCAGAGGAAGCCAGAGCCCAATTGGCAGCAAACTCTGGTTTTGGTTTATTATTTTTTATCCCCCCTCCATCACCACGTCTGCATCAGTGCAGCTGGCTAAGGGCAATGCCAGCTGAAAGGCAGAAGAGCATATTTCTCTGTGCTCTCTGTATCTCTCTCATCCTCTTCCCTACTCTGTCAGCAGCAGTGTAATGGATGACGTTGCATTGCTTGGAGCATCCCTGTTTCCCAGAGTAGCCCCGGTGGCAGGGGAGGAGGCAGCAGTTCACCCCAGAGGCATAATGCCCTGGCAGGACATAGATCCCTGCCATTAGCCTTAATGGCTTCTTTCCTCCTTCCTGAAGAGTGCAGGCAGTTCTCAGCTGTGTGGCATGAAAAGCCATGCAGTGCTGGAAGGGTATATGGAGATATGTATGCAAATACGCACATGCACGCCAAGATGCTGCTCTGCAGGCGGCCCAGGGCTCTGGATCCAACCCAGCCTTATGTCTCACCTGCCTGCTTTCTTCTCTGTCTCCCAAAACAGGCAACAGATACCAGAGAAAAGCCAGAAGAAGAAGAAAAAGACCAAATGGCGAGGGGACAGAGCCACGGGCTCCCATAAACTCCAGTGCGTGATTTTGTGACGGGACACCCTGGGAGTGCTTTGGCTGCCTCCCTCCTCCCCTCTTGACCCACCGCCGGCCCAGGCGAGGAGCCGCAGCTGGATGCTGATGCCCACATGGCCCCGTGGCCCCTCGGGCTCCCCACGGCAGCTCAGACTTGGAGGAGGCGGCTCAGAGGGTCCGGACCCCCCCGGAGAGGGGCTGCACATCAGGGCCAGCGTGGGAGCTGTGCCAGTGGGAGGCGGAAGGGATCGGCAGGACCTTAACTCTCAAACATCCCCAGCACCTTCCAGGGGCCTCCATGATGTTTATTAAAAAAAACCCAAACAAGGCAGAAGTTAAAAAAAAAAGTGTTGGTTTTATCTGCAAACATTTCTCTTTGTGACCCATTTCTGAACAGCCTTGAATAGCCCCCCTGTTTGGTACAGTTGTCTGTGTATGTGTGGGGGAAGGGAAAGGGTTTTTCTTTCTCTTAATTTTTTTTTTGTCCTCTTCTTCCTTTGTGTTGTTTGCTCAGCGAGTGTTGGGTTGCAAAGAAACAACGGCCAGGCTTAGATTTTTTGCACTGAACTCTCTCTTGGGCGGCAGTGCCAAAACACAACTTCATATGAAAGTGCATAGATTTGGAGGAAGAAAATTAGTTCCAGCTGCTCTGGGTGCTCCAGACATTGTGTCAGACTCTGGAGGGTCGCCAGCTCACAGACCATAAACTCCAGCTTAGGAAAGGAGGTTTGGGCTTGGATTATTTTTTTTTTTTTCCTTACCCTTTGTCAAGAAGTTTTGTTTCTGTTTTGTAACTTCGGACATGTCAAACTTTAAGACATTTTGTTAACCTGGAAGTATTTAAATTAAAGTAATTTACAGATGGAAGGGTATGTCATTTTTGGGGGAGGGGGGTGGAGGGGAAGGGAGAAAGGAAGTAAAATCTGAACTGAATTTGTTATCTGGGTGTTGAATTTCTCCCTCATAAATGCATGTAAAGTGGTGCAATTTAAATCACTCTCTATTATTCCTTAACCTTTCCCTGCAAAGCCACTCGTGGGTAGATTAATTGTTTTGCTTTTCCCAGGCTCATCTCACACATGCAGGAAAAAAAAATCTGTTTATGGACTTTGGCTCAATGTTTCTTCTTCTCCCTCCTTCGCCAAGTTGGTGACTTGAAAGGAAGAGGTGTTTTTAAAATGATTCAAGTGGGATGTGTCTCTTCATAAGCTGACTGTATCTAAAATGTCTCCCTGAAAACAGCAAGGACTAAATATGCCTTATGAAAAGACAAGACAAAAAACCTGCAAGCATTCAAACTGCTGGCTGTAGCACCAGAAATATGGCTGTGCACATCCTGGAGGGGCCACGTGTTCTTTCACACCTTTCCTGGCAGTCAGAACTGCAGTGGCAAATTTGTCTTTAATGGAATGTCATCTGCTGGATTGAATCCATTGGCTCCATTCACATGGTCACCAAACCTGTTTAAAAGTAGCAACTTGCTTTTCATCATCTTGAATCCTATTCAAATATGCTTTGTGGACAAGACTTAAAATATTGGCAGAGTATGAATGCCTGAGATTTATGTGTCTGTGCACAGAAAATCCTGGTATTGGATATTGAAGATCCATCCAAGATGATGGATCATCACAAACTTAGTTGTCCATACTTGTCTATTTGCCGCTACATTTAATTTCTTGACCCTTTGCCAGGCCTCTTTTTAGAAGTGAGTTGGCTGCTGATTATTTTTCAGGTGAATGAGGCTAATGGAAACATGTTAATTTGTCCAGTCTTCATCATAGTCAGAGGCTGGCAAAAGCCTGTGACTGTCTCTGCAAGCTGCTTAGGGTAATGCTGGCTCTGCTGCCTCTGTCTTCTGTGGCGTGGGAACAGATGCTGGGAATGGATTAAGCGGGGGGATATTGGAAAGAAGTGTCTCTCATGGACTCTTTGGTTGGATGTGGGCTGCACACTTCAGTGAAGTAGCAACATGCTGTGTCAGCTGAGATGCAGCTCCCAACCATCACAGCATTTCTCCCAGTGCTGGCTGAACAGAGCTGCAGCAGCTGAAGCCATCCATTTCAAATTCTGGTCCTTGAGACTTGCTTCTGCCTTCTGGAGGAAGATCTCCCTGTAGGCATTTCATTTGTTCTGTTTTGAAAATCTCTAGGGAATCAGAAATTGTGTGATCTTTGCAACCACCCACTTTGACCATCACCCTTGTAACCACTTCCCTACCAGAATCCCTGTCTAGCCTGACTACTGGCTTAATAGTTTTAATTATACGCTCCTAATGCTAGGAGATCCCACACACAAGATGATGGCATTTTCAGGGAGCTCTTTTAATACCCCCTAGAGCCCTTCCACTTAAAAATAACTAGATTTCTGCTGAAACACCTCATCATTATTTTTATCTAAACCCTTGGGAATGCTTGCCTGAAAACAGCGTGTCTCTTGAGTCACATCTGCTGCGTACTCAGCACCGCATGTGAGAAATTATCTGCTTTTTCTAAAGCTTCTTAATTGTTCCTTCAGTTCCTTTAGCAACTAGCAGCTATTGCAGCATAATGGAGGGGAGGAGGAGGGGAAAGGAGCAGATTAACAACAGAATATGGAATAGTGGCCAATGGGTAAAGTACGGCTGTTGTCTTCTATGTTCATCAGCTTGTTCATAGCAAGGAGTGTTTTCCAGCAAGGATTGCATCTTTGACAACCCTAGGGTGCTGAAAATAGTGAGATATACAAAGCCTTCTGCCACCTAACCCACCCTACCATATTCAGGGCTGTTGGGAAATGGAAAGCACCTTCCCTGCCCCACACAGCACCTACAGACCTGGGCAGGGAGACTCCAGTTGGAGACACACTGCAGAGAGCAGCTACTGTGCTGTGGGTGGCTTATCTTTTTCTATGGAACATCCAGTAGATAGGGACATTTTTGTTGTGGTCGGGGCAGTCTGGAGAAGGATCCTGTAAGAGCACACATGGGGCTCATTTCCAAAGAGTGGATGGTGCAAGTGACTAACATCATCTTCAGCCTCTGGGTAAATCAGCATTGCCTTTTCTCAGAGCAGTCTGGTTCCTCTTCTGCTAAACAGGAACTGGCAAGGTAGAGTTGGCCATAGAGCTGACCTTGCTTTCAATACACAGTTTCAAACAAAATAAAAAGAGGAGTAAACTATTACAGATTTACTGGTATTTAATAGCCAAATAACCTCCTTTTTCTATTTTAGAGACTGAATAATATTTGTAGAACAACAAACAACAATTACTAAGCCACCTAAGTTTTGGCTTTGCAAAGGTGTCGTCACCTCCCTGACCTGGATCCCATAGCAGCTGTACGCTGCCTTCAGGTAAATCATGTTGCTGTTTCCTCTCTCTGGTCCTGCCTATAAAGCAGCCACTGGTTTTGTTTTCTTACCAACTTCTGAGGTGCATGACATTTGCTGTTCAAGCCAAATCAACTGTTTGTCTGTCGACCTCATGTCTCTCAAAGGGGGGGAGGAAGGAGAAAAAGGAGCAGTACCTGGTTGAAATAAATACACATTTCTTTGGCATGAGCAGGGTTTAATTGTCCCTCTCTGCCTGCTAACTCTAAATAGCACAAAAGCCTGATAGCAGCAAAACCAAACAACACCACCCCACATCTGAGGAGGCCTGTACATTGTGGCCACTTACAAACCTACTTTCTTGGCTGCCTCAGCCAAGACTAGTGCTGTCACTGGCAAAGCTGCTCTTTAATAGCCTGGGTACATTTAAATAAACCATGTTCAGATAATGGTGCTCAGCAGCAAAACACAAGATGGTGAACAAGAGAAGCAAAGGGCTGAAATTGCTTGGTTTGAATCAGATGTTTCAGTTTAACAAGAGGCCATTGCAGTATGTTGCTCAGTTCCTTAATCTGCAATAATTAATTGTGGCTGGCTCTTTTAACCTACAGCTGTACTAGAATTTGCAAATTAGGACAGGCTGAGGGGTTTAGACATACATGGTGTGTCTCGTCTGGAGAGGAAATGAGCGTTTTTGGGCACAGAGAGGACAGAATTGTAATGCTGGTTCAGGGGTTTTTTTTAGCTTGTTACCATCCTCAGGCCAAAATGGATTGCCCAGAGCCTTATTCAGCTCCAGTGATTCCAAGGGATGGTCCCTAAATTCTGCTGAAGTGCTTGGGAAGGAGGTGATCCCCCTCAAAGCTCTGCTAAGAGCAGAATATATGAGGAATACAGAAGATAGTTTAAGAGATGCAATTTATGGTCTATTTAAGATGTCAGAGTTCAGATATTTATTAATGAGGGAGAGAGAGGGCTTGAGAGAAGTTTGGCATTAGGGAAGTAGCCAAGGCCCTGTGACAACTGCCACATCAACCTGTGTACCTTGGAATGGACAGAAGAGCTCTGTGTCTCAAAATTGCTTTCTGTGGGCTGGGTTCACTGGTGAACCTATTCAATCTACTGTGGGCTGGGAAGGAAGGAGGAGCTTTAGTGCATTTATTAAGGACTGCACTCACAGCAAACATGACAGTGAAAAGGAGAGGAAGGATGCTGGGGCAAGGGAAGTGTTGCTGTTCTTGGTCACTTCTCCCTGTGCTGGGAGATCTTCAGTGGTCACACAGGCTAAACTGAGTGTCTTTCATTTATGTATTTAATGCCATCTGAAGATGCCTGGGGGTACCCAGGGCACCTGTGAGTTTCAGCTGTAACACAAGACCTATGGGAAATCTGGGCCCTTTTGGAGCAGCACCCATCAGTCAAGGATTCACCTGAGCAGCTGAAATGGCTCCTGGTGTGTATCTTGGGGCTGCCAGTTCTCTACTTTGAGAACTCTTTTCTATTTCACAGCAGCGCTCTGAGGAAAGTGAGTGGATATTTCAAGTGTCTGTGGATACCCTAGTTCTTCTCCTGCAAAGTGATGTCACCTGTGTTTTAGCGACTCACTGATGCAACTAGACAAAGTCTGAAGTAGAAGTAACTAATTTTGTGAAATGAATTAATTAAATTTTGCATCCTAGGATCTCATGAGCATCAGTTGCACAATTAGGCTGTAAATAATTCAATGTTTGGCCATCAATATTATGCAGGCCTTTTGCTTCCTTTTCTCTTGTGTGCAAGGGAAATAAATATTTCATAGATGATCTCATAGATGGTTTCTGGGATGACACAGGACTTGCTTGCAGCAGAAGAGAGCTGGGAAAGAAACAACTGCATGTGCTGGATCCCATGATGGGGAGGCACAAGGAGTTACGGCACAGAGGAGGGCTCTGGTCTGAAGGGGTTTCCCACCACTGTGGCCAATCACTGCTAATTCTCTCCAGCTCCAAGAAGTCACTCAAGGGTGGCCAACAGGTCAGGAAGGTCAAGACTTCCCAAGGCAGGAGAAACATGCAGGCACTGTGTCAGTGCTGTGCCAAAGGGAAGGGCCAGGGAAGGAAGGCTCACACCCGGCAGGTGAGACCTGCCAGGTGGGTGAGTGCAGCAGTTACTGCTAATGACAGAAGGGGAATGTTCAGCAGTGCTGAGTGCAGAGTAGTGACAGCCAAAATCCCCTAAGCCTGGCAGTTCTGGACAGCTCTTTTAATTATTTTGAATTTAGGGATCCCTTTGCCATATCCTGGGGGACCAGCAACATCATGCCAAGCCAAACACAGCAGTCTGTGACTTACCACAAGCATTACTACTCTTCTGGTTTCCATCCCTTCTCCCAGGTCTCTCTCGTGCAGACCAGGACACGTGCAACATTGTCTGAGAGCTCAGACTGGGCATGTGGTCGGATCCAGGAGCCAAAGAGAGGGACTCAGGCAATATCCTGGATTTGGTCAATAAGAGAGCAGGAGGCAAAGGAAGGAGCTTTGTGAATCAGGACCTTGTTCTATAAAGCCAAATCCTCTGCAAATCTGGGCAAGAGACATTATACAGCTCGTGATTAAGACAATCTCTGCTGAGAAGTCAGCCCAGCTGAACAAGTCACGAGCTGCTCCTTGGGC
This sequence comes from Parus major, assembly GCF_001522545.3. Taxonomy (NCBI): domain Eukaryota; kingdom Metazoa; phylum Chordata; class Aves; order Passeriformes; family Paridae; genus Parus; species Parus major. The sequence goes on from NC_031776.1 coordinate 25,319,961, forward strand.
TGCCACACACAGAGGTGGTTATCATGTGGCTTCTGTGACAGCAGCTCCTCTCACTACAGTAGTCAAGCCCAACCAGCCCAGACCCAGACAGATACTGGGCATGCCTCTTTGCAACTCAATTGCCCATGTCCCCATAAAGCAGGGAGTTCTTTTCTACAAGCTCCATAGTAAGAGCTTCAAACAACAGCCCCTGGGATGGAGCTGACAGAAAGCAGGAAATTCAAAGTTAAGGCTGATGCTCCTGGCTTTGCTCACACAATTGTTGAGGTTGAACAAAGCACAATGATGTGAGCTGGGGACAGGGTGCTACTCACCCTCCCCTGGGAGCTTCCTGCCTTGCCTTGTCTCATCCCAGTCTCCAAACTTTCATAAGAGCTTGGGCTGGTTTCTGGCATTGAATCTCCCACAGAGCTGGTCACAAAGTTTCATTCCCATGGGTTTTCTTTACTTGGCTTGGTGAAGTCTCTTTGTCTCCCCCAGCACCCTTTGGGCAGCAGGGTTAGTGTGGTGATGGGGTGTCTGGGCAGCCTTTGGCAGAAGGTGTTTTGTCAGGAAGGGGAGGTTCAGCAGGAGATGGTGAAAGCAAAGCAGTCACACCATCAACATAAAACACTTAAAGGCAAAGGTGGCCCTCTGCTAGGTTTTTGTTGGTTTTACTTTACCACATAAAAATTGTTCTGGGGAAATTCATGTGACACCTGCTACCATAAAAGAATAGAGAATAGAGAACTTGAACTAATGAAAGAAGTAGAGGACTAATGATTTTTCACTTCAGGATCTTAAAGCATTCAAGAAACAATCCAACCTCTTGCAGTCAGGACACTTAGAAGTGGCAGATCCTGTTCCATAGGCTGAAGAAACGAGTACAGACATCTGAAATGTAGACAAAGAATGGGAGCTGGTGAGATGCCCAACCATCAAATGCTTCTGGGACTTGTGACTGGTTTGCTTTAAGCTGTGAAACTATAATTAACATAGACTTAGCTGAAGATAAATATTAAATGCAAAAAGAAGAGGTCTAAGGGCAGCTATCTCAAGAGCTTCAGCTCCTGATAAAATCTGTAAATACTTACTAGATATAGGCTGCTTCCATAAGGGGCATTTTCTCAGTACTTTCAATTGATTTTTCCCCCAAGCAATCTATCTCCTTCTTAATTTAGGATTCATCTTATCACATCATAGAGATGTGATAGAGAAGTTGCTGGTTTGTGTTTCCATGGGTCGGAGGCTAGCGCTTAATTTTAAAATTACAGGTCCTTTGGCAATTTTGTCCTAAGACAATAAAAAAGAAATGGCACTATCTAATACCAGTGATGTTCCTCCCAGCACCCAGAGGGCCACCAGACCCAGCCATGTAAATAATGGTACTGATGCCTGTGTGGAAAAAACTGTCTCTGCTTCTTGAGACAGGAGTTGGCACCAACTTGACCAATGCTCCAGACTACTGCCTATTTTCTTATGTTTTATTGCCAGCTAATGCCAAACTGCAGACTTAGTCAAGTCTACCAACAGTCTAAGTTGGATTTCCTCTTACTGTGACCAGTATGGGACTTGTAGCACTGAAAAATCACTGGAAAGTCAGTTTAGCCACAGCACAACATTTTGTTACTGCCCAGGTGTCTATTGTCTGCAACAGCCTTTTACCACAGGCCCTGTAAAGTGGGGCAGAGCTGCTGCTGCTCCCTGGAGAGAGGTAAATGCCTCGATTTGATTGTGTGGGCCTGGGCTTGTGTCTTCTGCATGCCTCTATCATCAGCAGGGTCTTAGCATCTCTTTGGGGCAATTTGCCTATTTACAAGAAATTAATTATCTGCATCGACCAGCTGAGGCAGGAACAATTTGTCTGTGTTTTCAGGTGCTACCAGAATTAGGTGGTTTATACATAGATTAAACCCCAGGAGAGTATCTGTGATGAGAGATGACCTTACCTGCCATGTGGACTGGCCTTGTCCCAGCCCAGTCTCCGTCAGTCACCTGCCACTTGTAAAAATGTCCAGCAGCAAACACACACACACACGGGGTGGGTGGCATCTGGCATGAGCAGGGAAGTCAGTACAGCCCAGGATGCCTTCACGTGTGTGCAGTGCAGGTGCTGGCAGCAGGACTGCTGGGAATGCACTGGGGTTTACAGTAAGGGTACACTGTGCTTTTCCACACCAGTCCTGCCCTGTTCTCTTGCCTATTGGTGCAGAAAATAACCCAAAGAGCAACTAAACAGCAGACAAAGCTTCTCTAACGTCTCAGTCTTTGTGTCACTTCGCAGAGAGGGCTGGGAGTAAAACTGTCCCAGAAACAATGGTTAAAAAAGTGCTGAAGGGGGAGAGTGTAAAAGGGAACTACAATGTGCATTTGCGCTGGTGGCGGATGTTTTTTATTACTGTTATTGGCTATTCAAACACTTACCCAAAAAAAGAAAAGGAGAAGTGGAGACAGCAGCCTCAAATCAAACAGATTTCAAACAGTTCACAAACTTTTTCTAAATATATTAATCTTCCAAAGACTCCTTAGCTTATTAGTTAGATTTAAATAATCATGACCTAGTACTTACTAAATAACTAAAATCTTTTGAGAGTTCACATTTATAGTCCAGATCACTACAAAACAAAGGGCAGAAAGAAATCCCATTTGAATGTGAATATTTAATACGGCATTTGGAAAGCTACTGCACTGACACTAATTTGAGCAGATAATCAAATAAGTATTAAAACAAACAATTATGCAGATATATAATTAGAACAGGAAAAGGTTCTAAGTTAAGCCAATAGAAAATGGTTTATAAAGACCATTTGATCATGGCCTTTCAAACAGAACTGGAATGAAACACCAAGGCTGCTACTTTATATTTGGGATTATAGATTAGTGGAAGTACCAGTAGTACCTGGTATGTAAATACAGATTGATGCTGTGTCTCTTCCTCAGGGACTCACTTCAGAGTGGGTGAATGTTAACTGGAGCTTTTCTGTTATGTCAAAAAGGCTTTGGGTCAGGGTCCATCACCTTCTGATGAGGGAATCCCAGAATTCCTTTATTTGGCAGCTTGCAGGAGAAGCAGAAGTAAAACATATTGCAAAAGCCAAGCTCCAACAGGAGCTCTGTTCAATTATGTCTTAACATTAAACTGTAGCTAATGTGCTTTTACCAGATGTCCTGATGAAATACTATTACAAGCTGGTGCATTGCATTAATTAAAGTGAAATTTCATAATGAATTCTTTTTTCAAGGCAGCAGGGATGAATTGATGACCTACATAACCTCCCTCCTCTCTAAAATAGCTTTCCAAACTAATGAAATGAATCCCCCTGGTTGTGGCAGGGGAGCGGAGCAAGCTGTGCTTTGCATCCCAGCTACACACTGCGACAGGAAAAATTTTGGCACTCTCCACAGAGATTATGGCTTGCCTTTCATTGTGTCCAGCAACAAGAGGGAACTTTCAGACGCAGGAGGACTCTCCATTAAGGCACCTTGCATAACGGGAGGCTTTTGAAAGCGCCATTAAAATTCTTGGACAGTGCCCTCACTGGGCAAAGAAGCTGGGGGATAAGCTGGCTGACCCTCTACCTTATAAACTGGCACAAATGCACAGACAGTTAAATGCACATTTGTTCAAGTTTAAGAGGCTTAGGGTATGTCATTAAAATATAATCCACAACGGACAACAAACATGCCCACAGCTGGCAGGCTCAGACCCGTCTCTGCGGCGAGCGTGTCAGGAGAGAAGCGCGAGGATCAGCATCACACAGCCTGTGTGTGTGTGGAGCTGATGGGAGGAGGGGAGCCCTCTGTTCCCAGGCATATGTTTTTAAAAGAGAAAATATGCCTGTGAATTCTGATTATGCCTGTGTTAGTACGTTTTGATCCACAGTGGTTTGAGATTAAAAGCGATTTATGGTGTTGCTAAGTCTCAGCAGTCAACATTTCACTAAGCCATTGCAGTGCAATCAAAACAGTGCCTGTACCAGTGCTGGATGGTGCCAGCGAGTCCTAATTGCCTGAAAGATAATGGTGTCATTAAAGTCTCTTGCCCCTGTGAGCCTTGTACTCCTCGACAGAAAAGATGCTTTTATTGTTGGTTTCAAAGGAGCCCTCAGTCACTGCTAAAGCACATTGTCCATTGAGAGGTACTCTGTTCTGTAGCTGCTTTATTTCTCAGCTTCTCCCTTCATAAGCAGTGGGCAGGCAAGAGCAATGGAGAGAAAATGCAGAAAAAATATTGACTTTTCAACAAGCAAGACAAAATATAAATCAGATGTGATTCAGTTAGACATCATAAGGGAAGTAAGTGTCTGAGACCTTGCACTGGTTTAGGCTTCTAGCAACACAAATGAAAAATACTTCTGTATAAGGAGACACACTCCACAAAAAATGACAACTTCACCAATAATTTTCAAGTTGGTAACCATTTTGACAGAAAAGCTGTGACCAGCTTCTTTATTCATACAAAAGGCATATGGCCCTGCAATTATACCTTAACTCATAGCCATTCTTCTTTCTGGACAATTTCAATTAAGAAATGACCTCTCTGTAAAACATTCAATTCTGCTACAAGATTTATTGCAGTCTTCATCTGGTAATACCTTCCTGAAAAGCAGAAAGACATTTATGCAGGTAAATTCATCACTTGTCTATTTATGGGTATGGATTTTCTTAAACAGAAGGGGGTTTTACTATCATTATTTGCCCATACTCTGAATCTTGCTATTTCCTGTGCTTTGAGAATCACCTTTCTGTCTGCTTTGCAGTGCCCTGCTCACTCAAGGAGCCTGTCTTCACTGGGTCAGCAATACAGATCACATACATATGACAGTGACAGGCAGAGGTAGCCTATAACAAGAGTTTTCTGCATTTGTGCCATCCAAAGCTGAACAGAGATTCAATCTCTAAGACCACAGAAATGTCAGGACAAGTAGTATCTGCTGAGTACAGTAAGAAGCTTGGTCTGCAGAGGGGCTGTAGTCCACCCGACCTGCTACCCTCACAAAACCTTTACAGCTAAATATACACTCAGTTACAAATCAGAGACTTAGGGTAGGCCATTACAACATTATCCAGAGTGCTCACCAATCCATTCATTACCAAAAAAAATGCTTGGTGTTGCTGGTGAAGGGTACTTTCAAGCAGAGAAGAGCCTCCACAAATCAGCACTCAGATGATTTTCCTTCCTCTTATCTGCCTTTCTCTTAACTGTTACTTTTACTCCTCCAGCTGCTGCCTTTCCATCTTCTATCCATGTTATACATCATGGTGGGTATAAGAGCCTTTCTTCATTGCATCACATTTCTGGAGTAGTTTGGAATACTCTGTTGTAGTTTTTGCCACTGATTGTCCATTTGTTTAAGTCTTACCAGCATTTAGTGTTTTTCCTTTGCTGAAGCCTTTTGAATGTAGTATCTAAACTGCAGTACTGCTGCTCAGGGCTGTGCCTGTAAGGTGGCACCAGAGCAGGGGCTTTTTCTGAAGGCAAGAGGGGTCTCAGTCAGCTGGATGAGTTAGAGGGGCCTTTCACATGGAGGGCAGGCAGTAATTACCACAGAAGAACTTAACACTTCTTGCCTGAAATGTAAGTGGCAGAGAGAGATTGTTTAAATCCCAAAACCAAATTTGGAGACCCCCCTGTTCATATGATGCAGCAGCCTGGAAAGGGCCAAAGCGGTCATTGATGACCACACCAGAAAGCCCAGCAGCAGCATGGGCAGCCTCTCAAACTCCTTCATGCACACCAGGCCCTGCCAGGGACTTGCTTTGATTTCCAAACCCTGCAAAATGTGAACTCAGATCTTAATCTAGTGTATTGAAAATAGACAGAGTTTTATTTGTTTTTGCAAAGAACCAGAGCACAAATGGCAGTAAACTCATGAGCCTTTTGGCTTACTCCCATTTCAGACACAAAAAAGAAACTCCTGCCTGACAGCCACAAGCTATCTGGGAAAAGTCAGCTCTTCCTCTGTTTCCCTAACTATATTTACTCTGCCATGTGCTGTCATCCTCCAATCCTCCTTGAATGTCACTTGAAGAAAAAAATCTGTAGTGAATTATAATGACAATACATTGAAGATGGCTTACAGCAGAGAATGGCACTTTGTAGCAGCCGGCTGTGACAAATCTGAGTTGGGAGAGAACATTGTGTGTGTCCCAGAGATTATAGCTTTTAAAATAAAAACCTTATTCTTGTTCCCCGGGGCTTTTTAATGAATTGCCACATGCAACAATGCCTTAAACGAAGCATTGGTGATTATCCATCTGACTGTGGCTCAGTGATTACAAAATAAAACAGGCAGCACCCTAAAAACTCTAAACCTACTTGAAGAGCTCTACTGATGCTAAGGATAGTCCCATTTTAAAGGCAAAGAAGTAGAAATCACCAGAGCAAAAACCTTTAGAGAGGTGGGACATGTTACTATGGTTAACATTTCTCAGCAGGATGAAACTCCCACCTCTGAGCCATGGAACAGTTGCACCATACACAGACTGAGTGCAATAAGTGCCAGTCAGATCCCAGGATGATTCAGACACCTGACTATATGAAAAACATGTTTTACACTTCTGGCAAGAGCTAGAACAAGGCCAGGAGCAGCAGTCTTGCTGGTGTGACCCAGAGGGAAGTGGTTCTTGTTGGACCACAAGGATGCAGCCCAGTGAGGGTTACAGGTCTTACATCTTCAGACAAAGGATGTCCTTTCCCATCCAGATACCTGCTTAAAGATATAAATATTATGGCTTTCCCCTCTTGGACAGACATGCTTGTCTCAGCATTTAACTCCGCGTTTGGCTTAGGTGTGCAAGGGAAGAGTCCAAACTACCATGGCTCCCTCTGCAGTTGCTGGGTGAGATGGGCTCTCCCATGTAGCATAGGCTCTGCTGCAGATCATGCCACAGGAAAGGCTACCACTCTCCAAGGAATGTACAGGGGCTCTGGAGACCACAGTCCATAATCAGACACCTCATTTAAGTGCCTCAGCTTGGGCTGTGGAAATACACAGCACCAAGTACTAGTGGAGACCTCCAACTCCCTTGTCTGTCTTTAACCACTTTCCAATGTCTGTGCACTGGCCCTCTGGGGCTCTCCCAGTCCTGTACAGCCCTAACCAGTCCTTTGTGTCCTGAAGTATGTTTTAAAGCATCCCAAACTAGATTGCTCTGAATAACCTCTGCACATGTAGAAGGCAGCTGATGCCTCCCAAAGCGTGGGGATTGCTGTGCATGGAACACAGTGTCCCTCTGCATTTCCCAGGATTTCTGGATGCCCAGCAGCTCGCCTGGCAGATATCCAGACATCCACTAGCTCATTGCCTGCGCCACTGTGGAGCTGGCAGGTCCACACACTTCCTCGACGTTTGCCCTGCATTCATTTTCTGTTGCTCCTGGGCTTGGCAGCTTCCAGGGTAAATCTGGGTCAACATCTTTCCATAGGATTTCTGTTCCCTTCCTGCCATGGCTGGCAGAAGGAGATGTGCCAGGACAGTACTGAAGAGCCATTGACCGATAAGGAAGGACAGGCAGGGAATGAGGGTTTTTTGGTTTAACTATATCGAAGCCATGCACAAACACAGGCCCACAGGCATTGCAAGCAAATGTCAGTAAAAATCAGAGGCTGATGTACAAAAATCTCTTCTTGTCTCCAAAAATTGCACAGATTCATTTGAATCAAGTGGGAAATTTAGAGTTTGCTTTTTTTACTGCGATTAATAGCTATTCAGGTGTTCAGAATTTTAAGCCTTTATTACTAACGTATGTAACAAAATAAGTTTTAAACCTTAGACCAGTTCAGCGCTGAATGTTGGGAAATCCACAGGAAAAAACAGTCTCAGCCCTATTTCAGTAAATGTGCAGGAGGACCAGTATGAGTAAAAGTTCTTGTTAGCTCTCTCACGCTTTGCTCTTAGTAATTGGTTGATATTTTAGGGATGGAATAATCTGTGGAAGTTGCTTTCTGTAGCATGTGCTGCTAACCCTCTTTTTTTTTTTTCTGACAGAAAATCCTTTTGAAATTAGACCCAACTCCTGGAATCGACCCAGACATTGCTTTTCAAGCCAGAAGCATATGTATAAGCATCATCAATCATGCCACTGACTCTTATCGCTACTCTATATTCACTTTCTACCTGGTTTGAATTCCTAATTGGCCCTGCTGAGCAACTTAGAGCCCTCAAGGAAGTGGTGGAAGGGAGGTGGGAGAGAGTGTGACTTTCCAGCTGGGATTGGGAGGGTTTCCTGCAAATTACACTGATAAAGTCTGTTTCCTGGAGAAAATAGACAAGAAGCAGTTGGCAACAGGGTGAGTAAGAGTCGGATGCAATGGAGTATGATGTACAAAAGTGTGTACAACTGGCTCAATTATCATCTGAGCAGTTGGCCTGGCAGCTGCTTATATCATGTGTTTCAGACTCGTGTACTGCAACGCAAGCACACGAGGAGTCATTTGGATGGGAATGGAGTAGATAATTCAGGAGACAAGGTTGTTTTTCTGATTTAAGTACAGGGAAGCTCTGAAAAATACAGGTGATTTCCTATGCCATCTAGAGCAGGATTTCTCTCTGCTTAGGAAACCACTGATGTTCTCCCCATCCTCTAGCTCTCATTTATAGAAATCTCACAGTAAGGTTGTCCCAAGCTGCCTAAAACAATGTGAATTGGGTGGGAGCACCCTCAGGGACTGGTGACCCAGGACATGATGATGGCTCTGGGCTGTGCCAGGGAATTGGCTGCAGGAATGCTGGCTCTCAGGTACAGCTAACCCAAACGGGGACTGGAGCTACCTCTCAATCTCAGGTGCAGCGTAAGCATGAACAGTATGCACACAGAACATTTATTTCATTGCTTTGCCCCCTCTCTGCTGTCCCCCACCCTCTTCCCATTAAGCAGTCACAAATGCTGCTGAAAGCCAGGGCAGCTGTACTCATCTATCAAAGCCTGTCAGCTTGAGAGCATAGGCTCTTCCCATTAATTAAGCAAATGTAATGTGATTAGCTAAGGCTGTAAATGTTTCTAGGCCCATTTAGAAAGCTACAAAACACTGAGCATCACAGTCTCTTACTTTCATGTGCTTGTGGTATGTGGGATGCTCCTCTGGGGCTAAGACTTTAGTTTTTAAATTTTTGTGTGTGAGAAAAAATAGAGAGATGTAATAGAAAGCACTAAAAATGGGTCATGTAGTTCTAAAATTGCTGTTTGAATCTGAAGAAAAAATTAGTTTCTGTACTTTTAAAAAACTTTTGCCTACACTTTTTTTTTTTTAAATGGATGTAACAAGAACTGCTGAAAGCTGAATTTTTGGTAAGAATCTATATACCTCATTTAAGTTTTCTACTTGCTTTGATGAAAAATATATATTACTTAGCAGCTAAGTATCTAAACTAGGATGCTTTAGGCTGTCAACCTGAAAGCAAATGGAACAGTCAGTGGGAAGTTGCACACAGAATAAGAAAATTATTGAAGTAAATTTGAGTGTTATCAACAGAGCTACTTAAGGATTTAAACCTGAAGTGGGATGTGGGTGCCTAAACCTGAATGCAGATTTTGCCAGACTTTCAGTGTGTATGAACTCCAAAGGTACCTCCCTGTTAAAAGCTCCCCAGATGTTTACAGTCATTTTTATCTCTGGGTCTCAAAAGTGCTCCCACCCCATTCAGGCTGAGCTGCTCAGGGATGTCATGTGCATCTATAATTCTCTGGGATGCAGAAATTTAGCATTTCCTTCCCTAATTCCTTGCACAGGCTCAGCCTGGTAGGCATGCACTAAGAATACCTTGGACAAAAGGGCTGTACCTCTTTCAGCAGCTTAGGCCACTCTTCAGCTCCCACAAGGACTTCCTAGAGATTGCATCCACACATGGACCACAGTAAGTGAAGCTCTGTGCCTGATGTCTCACCCTCTGTGGGTTCTGTGCCAGCTCCTGAAATGAAAGTCTTGGCATATCACATACCTTCACATGGATGTTAAAAAAGCCCTCAGGACTCAAATAATGAAAGTAATTTCCTGAATCTAAAATAATTTAAATTAACCTTTCCATCAGACCCTGACATCCTCTCTGCAATTTTTCAGATTGATCCAAATTCCCAACTTTGTTTCCAGAAATCTGGGGCTTTTCCTGCATGAGTGAGGAAGAAGCTACCATCATGGCAGGCAAGGCAAGAACAGGGATAAATGCCTGGTAAGTTCTTTTCCAGCAAGACAAAAAGCTTTAGGGAGCCTGGGATAAGAAGGTGCTCCCTACAACCCTTACCTCACTGTTCTCACAAACATCCTGAGGAACAAAGGGAGGAAAATGCTCCTAGAAAGCACTTCAACACCTTCCCTGAAATGGGACAGCACTGCAAAGAGCTGCTGCTTTCACCAGTCAGGGCCAACAGAGAGCACATGGGAGGAGTTTCATCAGTCACACTTTGCAGCCTGGTGCTTTCTGTGAGGGATTGCTCCTTTGACTGTCCCAGCCTCTTCCCAGGGAGCACTTCTTACTGCTGAGGTAGAAACAGAAGGGAGAAGAGGGCTGTTGCTCCAATTATCCTCTCATCTAGATGGTCGTGTGATTAGATGTGAGGTTTGCCCTTATGGTGGGTCTGTGGTGCCTGAGACCAAGGCTGGGCTCAAGCCCAATCCCTGCCAAGACCTGTTTGTGCTGCTGGGACCACAAACACACCTGGGCCCTTCTCCTGCAACACACAGTGCAGATGCCAGAAAGACAGCAGCAATGCCACAGTTTGTATAGTTTCCTAATGCTGGGATCAGCAAGAAGCAGGATTCAAAGGAGATTCAAAGACCTTTCATCAAGACAGTGCATTTCTCCAGGCTGATAGGACTTATTTAGTGGAGAAATTTTCCACCTCTCAGATCAAAAGCAGAGAAAAGTAGTATCAGGCCTATATGGCATTGAAGGAGCACTTACAGACCAGGCCACAGTGCTGGAGCTTCATGTTTTGGGCCTTCACCTGGCTGTTAGCATAACTGAGAGTAAACAGACCTGTTGGAATACTGCAGTATCTCCTGGAAATTGCTGCAGATGTTCCAAACCCACCTAAGGGGCATAGGTTATCTTTTATATGCTGTTAGACCCAGGCCATCAAAGGTGAGTCTAGTGAGTAAGATATCAAAACATCTTCAGGACCCTGTGACTTATTAGCTTTCAAAGAAAATCAGGTTATCAATCTGATTCCTGGGGGTGTGTTAGCACTGGAGGCATTCTGACAAGGTCCCCTTGGATTTCCAGGCCTAGTAAAAACCATGGGAGCCTAATAAATGGGAGATTGGGAGACTCTATTAGGTGTTACTCTGCTTCTTCAGGCAAGATCCCCAGGAGTGTTACAATGCTCTTAAAAATCAGGGGTGGTTATTTGGCCGAATGCTTTCAAAAATCTGGCCTCCACCTTTCTCAGAAATGGGAAAATTTCCTTATGATTTATGCCTCTGAGGTGTAGTCTCTGACAATAATAGTAGAAACCTAAATATTTTACTCAGAGGACTCAAAGAGCCTTTTTCATACCTCAGTTTGAGGCTGGAATTCAGTTAATGTTGATGTAATGTCTTTTTTAAAAAGACTGTAATTAAATTTACCAACACAGTCACCAAAGAGCCATTTATAAATTGTATATATAGTTGCAATTCAGCATCTGTTGTGACTATTTCATTGGGTTAGTCCTAACATCACAAGCTAATAATACTGAAAACAGGGATATGGGTAATTCACAAAGGACACTACCCAGTATATAGCTAACAGTGATTAAGTAGTGTCTGCTTTCAGAAGAAAGATAAGGGCCAAAAAGAATAGGTCCCTCGATAATATCAGGTAATTCTTATATATGGTCCTTCATGACACAGGCATAAATCACAATAAAACCCATCTGTAGATCTAAGGAGTGAAACCATAAATCCTGCTTTATAAATGAAACCTGCACATCTGATAGTGTACATTGCTCCAGATTTACAGCAGCTGTAAATGATGTACTAAGGTTCACAAAGCCATTTGCACTCTCTGGCTGGGAAGAAGGGAGGTGAGATTTTACTGGGGAGGAGAATATATTGGAAGATGCAGTGAGAGAGACCATATGGACATGTGTATCTGTGTGTGCAAGTGAGAAATGTGTATTTTACACAGACTTGCCATTTATTGACTTTACATTTGAGGCTCCTTCCTCTGTCCCCAGTTTCTATAAATTCATGGCAGTACATTATGCTTTCCCAGTCACTCCATGTCTGACAGGGTAAATGCAGCTGATGGGGCCAAGTGCTCAGCATTTGCTGGTCACTGGAACAAACTGGGCTCAAATAAAACCTTTTGTGCTGGCCAGGAGCCTGTGCCTTTTTTCAGGCTGCAGCTTTGCCTAAAGCAGGTGAAACCCAAGTGATCATATAAGCAAGTGCAGGGTGATGATGATCCAGCACCTTTCATGGGTCATGGCCCATCTTCTGGACAAAGTTGGCCAACTTGTCCATCTGCTCCTTCTCCTCTGGGCATTGGAGGGTGCATCTCCCCTGGAACCTCCACCTATAACATTTGCATTTCACATTCATTACAATGTTTCCCTATGGCACTCTCAGAATTCGGCTTCATACAACCAAAGAAAGGGGGCCTTCCTCACACAGGCTTTTGCCTCAAAAGTCTTCTCTAACCTTCATTTTTAGCACTTTACTGTGAAATTCCACTATGATTTGCATCCAAGTTAGTACAATCCAGCAGTGTTAACTTCTCTCTCTGTTTTGGTATTACTGTCATCCCAAATTTACATTTCTAAATAATTGAGCCCAGCAGTGTTGCTTCTTTCAGAGCAGTTGGAGCTCCCAGGCGTGAGCTCTCTGTTTCCAAATGTCATCTATGTAAAGTTCAGTACCTCCTGAACAATCAAATACGATCCTGTGTTTTCCTGTAAAATGCCTCAGGGAATTAATGTAACCAAAATGTCAGTCCGAGGAATGTGTCTCCCAAAGAGTGAACTGAGCATGTAGAAATATGGACTTTGTTTCTCTAGGGGCACCTGCCAGACATCAGACAATGCATATAAAGCTATTTGCAACCTGTCAGCTCCCCAGAAATCTTTCTTTTGAAGCTAGTAAAGACTACTTTATTTTATTACATATTTCTTTTTTAAGTCATACAGAAATATAACATTCTAGCTTTTAAACATAGCTCCCTAAGACAACTGTATCCATGCAGTCCTTCTGACTGTTTCTCTGTCTGCCTGTGGTAATCTAAACTTCTTGTTCCTATAAACACATTAGGCAGACAAATGGAGGTTTCCAAGAGAAGTTTCTATAAGCTTAGTGTAGAAATCTATGGCTGGATAGAAGATAATAATATTAAAGCCTCTACTGAGGGAAAATTGAAGGCCATCCCTCTGCTTGCTGATGGCTGACTGCCAGCTAGCCCTGTGTGCCTTCAGATCAGCCAAATCCCATAATGCCTTTTGATATGGCAAGAGGCAAAATACATGATGGAGGGAAAGGAGGCAGCAGGGAAGCTGACTTAGAAGCTGTATCATGGAGTAAAAGACATGAACAAATGGGAAAAGGGAGAGAAAAACATGGGAAAAATATCAGAGGAGAAGTGTGAGGAGCAGGGTGTGCTCTTTGGGATGTCCCAGGGAGCAACAACAAATTGATGGACTATTATTGCAGGGGGACAGTACAGGGACATGGACCACAAAACTCCCAGTGGGTTTGCTTCTTGTGGAAGACTTATTTCAGTGGCTGTGGACCTCTGTTTACATTGCCTCATTAGCCTCTACCTGGGCTCAAAGCTCAAAAGCAAGCAATGTGCCAGCTGCTTTTAGGCAAACTGTTTCTGAAGCCCTGTCTGTGGCTCCTGGAAGGAATTCCTGTGTGCTACCAGTTCCTTTCAGACTCCTCTCCCCTGATGTGGGCACCTGCTTGACATCAGAAAGAGGTTGTGAAAATGATGGTAGGGTTTTTTTTCATTCAGAAGATTTATAATATATTTGTCACCTTTTCATTATGCCTTATCTCTCTTCAGTGTTGCTGTAGTGTCCATAGCTTGCCCCTTTGTCCAAGTCGGCTGAAAGCTATTAGAATTGTCAAGCAATTCAGAACCAATTACTGTTACACACAAAGCTGCTTTCCCACTGCTGTCTTCATCAGTTTTGCTGACATTGGCAACTAAAAGGGACAGAACAACAGAGGTTCTAAATCAGTTGTTTTCCATATTTCCAGAGTTTAAAATACAGGAGGGCTATTAACTGCCCCTTTGTGCCACTTTAATGATTATTTTATTTTATTTCACTTTATTTCATTCTATTTAATTTCATTTTATTAGAAAATGGCACTTCAAATGGCTTGCTCTAGGCCATCACTTGTGGTCAAGGCTTGCCTTACTGCCTGAGCTCTTGCCAGTTGGCCCCCTGCAAGGCCAACATTTGCCCTCAGCTTGCTTGCTGCGGCGTCCCTGAAAAGTCATAATCTTGGGAATAAACTTAATGCTTTCAAGATAGCATTTGATAGACTACTTTTGCCCATGGTTCCCCAGCTGGAATACAGGAGCAGCAGGGCTGGTACACATGCTGTGGTGAATGCTTATGGTACAGCAAGTGCAGCGGGGTGGCTCTGACAAGTCTCGCTGATATTTCTAGTAGATGTTTGTCATGGTTCCTAGGGGGTAAAGGAGGCAGGAGAAGTGCCCTGTGTTTTAGAGAACATGAGGAGCAAGAAGGGGGACTCCACAACTAGCTGAACTGGCAGCTGGCAAGGCACAGGGCAGGTCCTGGTTGCATGCCTGGGAGCGGAGCTGCTCCGAGTCACTGCCAGGGACTGTTTGTGTGAGCTGCAGTTTGAAGCTGGCTGGGGGAAGCTGTAGGCAAAGCTCTTTTGTTTAGATCCTGGCTCAAGGTCTGCTTGGACCAGAGCTGAGGAAAAAGCTTTAACCCCTCCAGCAGGCCATCACCTACAGCCAAGAGCAATCACCACTGCTCTTCTGGGCTATAAAGCAGGGGGAAGGTGGGCGCTGTGGCCTGAAGGGAGCTTGATTCCCATGGCTACTCATCTGAACTGCTCTTGCTAGAAATCCAGAGGACAGGATGTGTTGTGCTTTAAGGGCTTCTTATTATTGAAACTTGAAGAGTAGTGCTTCTTGTTTGTCAGAGCAGCAGGGATAACTCAGCTTGGCACCTCTTGGGACTTTTTCACATGAACATTAAGCACATGGGTTAGGACTTCCTCACCTCCCAACCTCTCCTTCCAGCCACGCACAGTTTGCTGGAGGGAGCAGCTGCTCATGTCCCCCAGCCAGCAAAGGACAGTTGGAGGTAAATTCTTGTAAAAAAGAGGAGTTAAAAAAGTTGGAGGTTACAGTTTCAGATTATAACTGATCTTTAAAGTGCACATTTAATGCTGCTAACTTCAAAGACAAGCAGTACCTTCCAACCATCCTCCTCCATAACATCTGACAGTTTTCCTGCACTGTTATTTCCCCTAAAATTTGTTCCACAGCCTTATAGATGTGCTGAGCATCTTAACCCTTCTGGATTTTCAGGGTCTCCCATCTCAAGAAATCAGCTGCCTGATTTCAACAGCCTGACCTGTTGGTTTCTCTCCATACTCTGCTTTGATGGATCTGCTGAGCTTGTCCCTGAAGGCTTGCATACAGTGGTTCTTCCTAATATTAGGAGCTGGCCAGTATGGGAGCACTGGACCTGACAGCTGTGGGCACTGTGGCCATGAACAAAGGCTTTTCTGTTTTGGGGCTGCCAGGCTGTCAGTCTGCAGGCAGGGAAAGGATCACTTGCTGTTCCCTTCCTCTCCTGTTCTTAAATGAGTACAATACTCCATTTAAATGTGCAAAACTTACCTTCCCCTGCTATAACTGACCATCTGGGAACTTAAAACGGACTCCACTAGTAAACAAAAAGAAGTGGCTTGATTAGTTTCATAGCAGTAAAAGTGGGTGTCCTGGTTTAGGGCAGTGGGTTAATCACTAAAACTGTTTCTTCTGCTGCCATGGTTCAGATAAATGGGTTTAGCACAGCAAGCAGCCAAGGGCACACATTAGTGGCTCCTTCTGCAGCAGAGGAGGAGAGTGCTCAGCTGATCAGCCCTCTGAGGCACCAGCCTGCTGCCTGTGAAGATGGTGGCAGACTTCCTGCTGACTTCAGTGGAGCTCAGATTGTGCTGCAAATAAGTGTATCTGCTTCCAAAGGGTACAAGAAACAGATCAAACATGAGTGAGCTTTTCTTGAATCTAGTATGAACTTTTTCCTCTATTTCCTCCATGGATTTCCACAGCATTAAAGTTTCATTAAAAAGAAAATTATTTAAAAATTGCATTTACCTAGAGCCTCTGACCATATGCAGCCATATTGCCACATAAAATGCATGTGTATGCTCAGCTCCTATTAGAAAAAAAGCTATCTGGGCTTGAGTTGTGGCATCTATAGCACCTGGGCACAGCAATATCCACCCTGACTCTACCTATGCAGCCCTAGATCAAAAGCACCAGCAACTGGTAGCCAGCACCAGCTGACTGTTTGCAGCCTAGAGACAAAGATAATTCAGGATATTTTTTTTAGTCTGCATGCAGGACTTGAAATATGTTAAATATGTGGCTGTATCCTGCATTTGTTCACACAGTAGTTGGAGCAGGGAATGTGGAGCCAAGGAGGGAAATTGGTATCACCTCCTAGGCAGGAGGGAAAATGCACAAAGGCTTAGTGTTGGAGTTGATTGGGGTCTAGAGTTTAGGGGGAAACTTCGAAATATAAAACATGAGCTTTTGTTATGTCTAACCTGTTGTTGGCATTAGTTAAAGCTGTTGATAAATTACTGGTAACCAAATTTTGGAAGTATTGTATTCAATTAGCATATTGCTACAAACTCTTCAAAAGCAGTTTTATGGGGTAGAAAGAAAAATGCAAGATAGATTTCCTGAGTGAATAACTACAACTCCTCCAGAACAAATACTTGCATAGATGAAGGACTTGATTTCTGACATTTCGTGTGCAGCAGTAGCATTAACTCCTGCACAGCACTCACTGTTCATGTGCCTTATAAAAACAGCAGAAATTCATCACGTTTTGGTGCTTATTGGCTTTGGTACTGGCTTTTTAATGCCACATTATTTATCTATTGTTCTGGCAGATTCTTACCTAAAATCCACTAAGATTCAAGAAATTATTAAGCTGTGATTCTCATCTCTTGTCAGTTCACCACTGAGACAGCCACCACCAGCTCCTTTCCTACAGCATGCTGCTCACTTGGGAGGCTTTCCAACTAACCCTGGGGATCCCACCAAATCTGCACAAGGTAGCTGTCAGACAGCCATACACCCTCCCTATCTTCACAGAAAGCAGCAAATGAAACCTCTACTTATTGACTGTAGCAGACAAGCCATTTCAGGTGCATGTGGAAGAGAAAAGCCCTTTGGGGGGTTTTCACTTCAGCAAAAAGCTCTTACAGCAGCTGCAACCCTCAGCTCTGCTCCCAAGCCCTGCACAACTCTTCCCTCATCTGTATCTCCCACAGTGCCAGTGCTGATCAGGGAGGTGCTGTGTATATCTGCCATCAGAGCAGCTCTCCAGGCTGGTGGGAACTGACAGATGGTTGCTCTGAGATATTTCCAAAAGAGGGAAAAAACAGGAGCTTCTCAACCCACTGCAAGTCCCTTGTTCTGGCTGCATTGGTAAGGCAACATGCTTAAACAAACCAGGGAAAGCAAATGAAGTAGGGGGAAGGGTTAGGTTAAGTAGATCTCAAATCAGAGTTCTCAAGGCAAATTTGTGTGTAATCTAAGTTACAATTCTCTTCCCCAATTGCTCAGCTGTTGCCCAGTTTATGAGGGGAGCAGACCCAAGCAAATGAGGATCGGAAAAGTGTTGGGAATTTTTCTAGGAATCAGTGTTTCTCTTTCAGCCATGGCATTCAGATTTCTTATTTCTTCATTTGCCATTTGGTTGAAAGGAGTAAGCACATCTCAGCAACTGGCACTGAAATGGGAAGGCCTGGTTTCTGTGCTTGAATTTCGCACTGTTTGTTGCAGGAACGCTGTTACATCCCCAGGGGTCTGTCAGAGCTGCTCTCACTTAGGCTGGGTATTGCTGCTTCGTGGTGAGGCACCTTTACCCTGCCCACACTGCTGCTGCTTTCCTCTTCTCTGTGCTGTGGCTTTTCCATGTATTCAAGTGTCTCCCAGTTTGTCTCTTCCCAGCACTGTGCCTAGCCTCAGGTTAACCCCTGCACTGCCAGGATCCCTAGATTGCTGATGAAGGAGAAGCTTTAAAGACTCCATGTCCCTACTGAGTGCTTTGCCTTCCAGTAGGTCTCAACTAATTTGAAGTGGATATGGAGCTATTATATCCCAGAAAAAAGGTTGTTAGCAGGAAAGGGGAGTTGAAGGACAAAATATCAAAACACTGTGCCTTTCTAGCCCTGGGAAATACAGAGATGTCACAACTCTTTGGGAACAGTATTATGCCACTGACAAAAGCTATTTGAGCTTCTCTTTCTCATTTTTTAATGACATTAAATAGCATTCACTCTCTCTCCTCGGGGTACATTCTAGATAATTCCTATCTCACTATAAACCAAAAGCATTTCCACTAATCTCAGCAAAGACTGACTCACTGGAAAGTAGGATTTTTTACCAGATAATTAGGGCATGAAAAATAGGGTGGTCGTCAGGCTTCAAAATTTTTCTCCAATATTTTTGCAATAATCTCTCTGCAGAGATGAACATGCAGCAAGGGAACCTGCTTTAATAATTAACTCAACCCTGCCCAATGTGAAAACTATGGTGATAACTAAATTGAACAACCAAAAGTCACACTTAGAGTAGCTACTTTGTTACACTGATATTTGTGATGACAAAATCTCTGTCAATTTAAGCATCTTGTCCTGCTCCTCATTGGCAGAGATTTGACAGTGCCTTTTTATAAATGACAATACAAAACACCAGACTGCTCAGTTTTTAGCCATGTTACCATTTGAAAACAGTCTTGTGCAGCAATGCTGTCACCCACATCCTTCTTCTCCCAGTCCTATCACCATCAGCTGTATCACCCCAATTTAAACCACCTGACAGGGGACGAAAATAGAATCTGAAATGTATTGAGTGCCCACAAATTTAATTAAATGAGGGGAGAAGGCAAATTATATCAAGGACCTCCACTTGCTGCATAGGGTGAAGGGGAGACTGGGATGGAGAGGACCCTTTCTAGATCTAGGAGGGTGCATGCTGGAACTCTGCCTGTAAATGAATCTATAGGAACAACATGTCTGTGGTTTCATCACTCAGACTTTGATGTCTCTGTGCATGGCTTTCTTCCCATCCCGTTTAACATTTTAGTTGAGAAGGCATCCTCCTAATATGGGCTATAATCTGTATTATTTCCACAGATCACTGATGGGACCATAAATGAGTGTGTTCATCTGGGTTTCTGTTCCTCCACCTTCCTCCCCTGTCAGCAGTAACAACTCTTTCCTCCTTTTCCTACCCCACAGAAGCATAAACACTGTGCATATTGTGAGCAACCCTCATTTACCACCTCTGTTCACTCCAATCCCAAGTGTATTTCTATGTTTGCAACAGAAATACTCCAAATTGCAGGTCCCTCCCATAAGATAAAGTATCTGAATAAGCGTCCTTGCACAGACCATGTTGTCCAAGCAGGTACATAACTTAGATTCAACTAGTCTTGCCAAGCAAGACTCTTACACAACACTAGAAAATATTAATGCACACACAGTGAAGCCTGGACTTCAAAAATAATTACCACCATTGCTATCACCAAAAAAAAAAAATAAATTTGATGTCATTTTTTATGTTTTGGATGGAAGAGAGGTTGATCCAACTTCTATTAAATTAGTGTTTACCTCTATGTTGCTATTAAATTAGAATTTATTCCTATGCTTCCTACTCTATAATATATTTATTTCCAGACCAGAATGTGCCCATAGAAACTTACTCTGCCAAGCACACAATAAATGAGAGGGATATGAGAGGATCTAAGAAAGACTCAGCTCAACTTTTTCCACTGTGCCTGTTCATAGCTGCATTCAGTGGCACTAAGTCACTAGACACAGTCCATCAGCACTTCCACAGCTGACCCTGCCCCAGGAGCTCTGTGGTCAATGCCCTCAAACAAGACAAATCCTTCACAGAAGTACAAGAAAGTTGGTGGAGGAATGAGGGCACATGTAAAGCAGTTCTGTATCTGAAATGTGATTGTTGAGACCTGTCATCTCTTTTGTTGGAAATGAAGTAATTATTTCAGCAATAACTACTCTATCATACTGTATGAAAAAAAAAAAAACTAACAAAAAACAAAACCTTGAAATTATATCAGAAAAACAAAGCTAGAAAAAATTTAAATTTCCACCATTACCAGTCTCTCTTGGGATCTTGCTGATTTTATTTCCTTCATCTCCCCCAACCATGCTATGCATTATTTCAGTCAATTTGATGTTGAGCAGTGTGGTATTCCCACTACAGGGTAGGAACAGGCTCTTATATTTGCTTTATAATTGACAGTTGCCGCTCTGTGTTTTTGCTACTTTTCATATTATCTGCTGCTCATGCTTTGGGTTTCTTTCCCTCTCTTTGTTCCCAAATGCTGCAAGTACAAACCAGGTATCTGTAAACTTACAGCCATTCCTTCATTTACAGAGCAGACACCAACATATCTCGGAGATCTGTCTGTAAGCATCCAAGGAAAAATCAATTCCAGACATACTGTATCAATTTCAGCACTATGTAGGAACTGGCAGAGTTTAAATCTCTTAGCTTTGTATGCCTTGAATCAACTCTGCCTTTCTCTTGCACAAAGGCAGAATAATCTTCCTAACTCTGAGGGAGTTTAATTTAAGGGTGCATCTGTCTAAAGAAATTAAATAAATGTGTTTCTCCCAATTCATACATTTTCTGAGGAAGGGAGAAGATGCAATCACTTGATTTTGATACTTCTAGTGACCATCAGCTAATTTTACCTTAGTCACACATTCTCTGAAGGAATCACAATGGAGTAAAGGCTTAATCTTGTTCTCATTCAAGTCAATAAAAAAATTCCCATTGGTTTAAATTAGAGCATGAGTGATCCTAAAACATGAGTCAGAATTGCACAACCCAGTTTTCACTGGGCTAAGCTTAAAGAATCTCTCTTAAACCACATTCTCAAGTTCCTCGTGTTCAAAAATACTGGTTTACCAAATGAGGCCCCAAACCCTGACTCACATGTTCCTTAACTGAACTCCCACTGCAGTACTGTAAATATTACCTAGGGAGTTAGAGATTTGTTCTTTCACCCCTATAGCACCATGACTTTCCTTCCCTACAAGCTCCTACACTTTGCCCTGTGCCTTTATAGAAATAGCAAAAGCAATAAACTTTTGTTTCCCTCTACAAACATTATGAAACTGCTTAATTATTAAAATGTCTGTGTTGTTTCACTGGAGGGAAAAAGTCAAGCTCTGCATGTTCTAATTGTTTGTTTTCTTCTCAGTTTCCTTGGCATAGGTTTCTTTTTTTTTTTTTTTTAATACAAGCTTAAGCAAACATTTCTTCAGACTGAGCATTCAAAAAGTTCCTGGTGAAAACCAGTTGAGACTCACCAATCTGAACTTTCAATGCAGACATGATGAGGGGAGGTGCTTTCATTTTATGGTAAGATATCTGCAGGACATCTATGAATCTCTGAAAGTGGAAGAATACAGTTGGCCTTTTAAACCCCAAGAGCTACAGTCAAAAACCTTCTTGAATCTGTAGCTGAGCTACAGGCAGTGTGTTGCAGAAGGCATTTTCTAGTCAAGACATAGCTGATGTAATAAACTGTGGTTCCTGAGATCTTTGAGGCTTCCATGGCCTCACATGGGGCACTCAGCACAGCAGCAGATGTGCAGAGAGTCTGTACAGGCAGGGCTGCCTTCCCTGCCTTGCCACAAGCACTCTTCACAGCAGTGATGCAGGACGTGGCTCCTGTCTGGGGCAGCAGCCTTCTGTCAAAGAGATCAGGCTCTACCTCTTGCCCCAAATCACTCCTGCCCATTCTGGGAGCTGTCTGCAGGAGCTACAGGCAGGAGAAAACTCTCACTTCCCTCTCCTCATCAAAATTGTCATCACTAAGGTTTAAGCTCCCTTTCTCTTTGACTTTTCAAGGCCCCTCAGGCTCTGCTCTGGCAGATGGGCAGCACAAACATGGTGATTCCAGCATATCTGAAGCCAGCATAATGCAGGGGATTTGAGTGTGCTTCATGGCTCCATTCCAAGTGTCAGCCAGCCTGGGACCGTTTCCAGCCACAGATGAGTTCAGGACAAATGGCCAAAGTCTTTTTTCAGCCTGAGAAAGTTGGCTTTGTGAAACATGCCCAGTGAAACCTGGACATATGGTAGCTTTAGCTGCAGAGGACTTCATGTGCATAATCCGCCTTCCCGCACTTCTGTCGGTGACAGCTGGGAGGTCACTGTAATTATTCTGAATTTGGATGCTGAGAGGCACTGAGCACTTGTCTGTTTAGGGGAAGAGAGAAAATCTGTTTGCAAACGGCTTGTAGCTTAATGTCTTCAAAGTGTGTCTGCCCCTTCCCACTTATAAGGACTGTACATGGGGAGATCAGGCAGAGGATTAATGAAGTGGATACTCATCCACTCGAGGTTTTGTTAAAGCTGAGTCAGTAAACCCGATTAGTCATTGGGATGTCCAGGCAGGATTAATTTGGGGTTGGAAATAGGCTGGTAAAGAAATGCTGGGTATGTTTATTCTCCTCCTCCTCTGTCAGTGCTGTGAGAAGGTTTCATGCATGTGGGATGTGGTGTGATCAAGTGGCTAGTCCATGAAGGAAGATCTCAGCAGCAAGTGGAATGAGATATGTTACTCTCTAAGCTGCAAGGAAAAACAGAGTGAAGACTTCTCACTTTGTTCTCTCTTTGCAATGTTTACTAAATGCTGTTTTATCAGAACTGTAGAACCCCTCTCTATTAAAAAAATTATCTGTACTCTATCTTAGACTCTTGATGAAGCTGGGAAATTTTTAATCAGAGAGTTACACTTAAGGGGTTATAAAGTTTCTCAAATTTTTTAATGAGAGCTAAGTCCAGTTCAGTTATTTCTCAAGTAACACCCAAAAGCTACTAAAAGAAGCCTAGAAGAATACGAATTTAAGGCCAAGAAGACAGCAGAATTGTCCTGATCTTCCATATTAGAGACAGAACACATCATCCTGTGTGCACTACTCAGGTTATAGCAAGGGAAATTTTTCAGGATCAAGAATCTTTTGGGATGGTGGCAATCAGAGTGGGACGTGCACAGTGCACACTTCCAAGTATGTTCCTCAAAACCACATTTTTGTGTCAGTCCTTCCCTTGGAGGGCAGTGGGCTGGAGGACCTAAGGGGACAGACACTACAGGTCAGAAGCACCATGGTGTTTCACAAGCAACTCCCAGCATGGCAAACTGTAGAAGGACCTCCTGTACCCAGGACTTTCTCCAAATAACAATTGGACTTTCCCAGAAAGTACACACAAAAGCTTGATGTCGTGACTTCTGTGAGAGAACATGGCACTCTGCTTCAGAATTTGTCCTTAAAATGTACAGTGCCTTCAAACAAAGAGAACTGGGCCTTCATGCCTGTGTTTAACTCTGCTCCTACACATAGTTACTGAGTGTCCTTCAAAGTGGATAACATTACCTGCTCTCAGCTATGCAGGAGTACTGTGAAAGCACGGAACTTTAACACGGAGCAGCAGGATGGCATAAGGAGGAGGGGTTTTTAATTTTTGACTTTTTCATGACCCATACAGCTAATTTAAATTATTTGTATAATTGTGTTTAGACAGTATATGTTGATGTTTTGCTCCCTTAAACCCAGAGGGCATTTTTAGGATATCTAATATGCTATTTCAGTGCTTTCAATGCTAGTTCTTGAATGAACTCTCTGATCATAGAATCATCAAGTGGTTTGGGTTAAAAGAGACCTTAAAGATCATCTGTTTCCAACCCCTCCAGCTTCTACTAGCCTTCTACTAGATAAGGCTGCTCAGAGCTCCATCCAACCTGGCCTGGGGCATCCACAGATTCTCTGGGCAACCTGTGCCAGTGCCTCACCACCCTCACAGCAAAGAATTTCTTCCTTATATCTAATCTAAACTTGTGTTCTTTTGGCTTCCAGTTATTATCCAAAAGTAAAGATAATGACTCCCAGAGTACTGTGCAAAATCAGAATTCCCTACAAACCATTTACCATCATCTGTCAATTAGAGGTATTTCCCATAAAATCTAAAGGTGTACAAAACTGTGAAGAACAGATTTATAGTGAGCTATTGTTCGTACTTGGGAGTAAAGGAGATTTTCTGGGTTAGCACAAAGCTTTAGAAAACAGAGGCCTGAAACACAGCTCTCTGCTCTGATGTCATTCTGCAACAGCCCCTGGAGGAAAGTATCATTTATGAAGCATTGAGCTTACGAGTTAAATGAGCCATGTTGCATGATCTGTGCATTCAAGAATGGGCTCACTTCTTACATGATATGTGTGATGCCGCAGGCTGCTCTTTAGAGAAGTGACACTCCTGGACCAAGATGATTCAGTGTTTCTGCTTTCCAGGTCTTGCTCTTGTGCAGATATTAAAAAGATGGAAGAGGCACAGGATACAATGTTTATTGTGCACTGCAGTGAATCTCTTCCCAGTCACACAGCCAAGTTCAAAGCTAAATTCAAATGAAAACAATTCATTTCAATGAAGATAAAGTTTGCAAAAGATAATATTTCCCAGAGAGTGCAGCTGAGACAGATGATTTCCTCATCATTTTTGGAAGGAGAAGGTCACTTGGGAAGAGGTGAGTGAAAATTAGTCAAGAGTGCCTGTCCAGTAGCCCTTCACAGGGAAATGGATCAGATTCAGCTTTGGTGGATGAAAAATAGCAAGAGATGGGCATTCTGTCAGCTGCCCTTTCACCCTCCCTGTCATCAAGGGATTCTCTAGTATCAAGCTTAAGCCTTTCTCCTAAGAATAATTATCAGATAGAAAAACCCTGTGGACTCCTCCAAATACCTTAATTCTTTCAGTGCATAAGGTGCTGTCACTGGGGGTGACAAGAGGAAACCACCCCTGGAGAACTGACAGGGCTAAGCCCATGCTGTTTTCTGCCAGCTTGTGATCCACACTGGTCTCTCATCACATGCACCATGTCAAAGCAGACAAATGCCTCTCACTCATTAGCTGGGAAGCGCAGGGACACCTTTTCCTGTTTTCTGGACCATAAAGCACCAGGAAATGTGCCATGGATGACCTGATCTGCTGGTGCTTTTTCCAGCAGTGCCACATGAAACCCTCCAAGAGGTGCAAGGTAAGAACAACCTCTTGCAACTTCTGCCTGTTTTTGGAAGAGTGGTGCCCAGGGCTGGCTGGCAGCTGATGGATATGAGCATGAGTGGTACAGAGCCCAGCAGAAGGTGCTGCAGGGAAGGGCCCACTTGTGCGGGGGACAGGTAAAATGCCCAGGGGTCAGTGGGAAGAGTGAGGAGGCCACACGTGCATTAAGGGTGAGTGAAATGGGAGAACTTTTTAAATCATCGAAAGGCATTTCCCCTTGAACAGAAGCTCCTCATTAAGCAGAGGAAATGGAGATGGAATTTGGATGAGTTTTGAAACCATTCTTATTCATAATAATGCAACAATAACCAATAATCCTATTACTTGTGCTTCCCCCATGATGATCTTACTTGGTACACTGACTTTTTGGAGCCTTGTGTCCAACATTATCTAAATAGTGTTTACAGCTCTGCAACAATTGGTTGTTGCATGAAGTTCCCAGCTACTTTAAACTAGTATTAATTCAAGACCAGCATGAGGAAGAACTGAAGATAGTCTGTTTTTCAAAAGAAAAAAAGTCTCTTGGACAAGTCTAAGCAGATCTCTCTTCTACTTAGAAAAAGAGAGTAAACCTTGGGTTAAACCACTGAAGAGCACAGTGTTTCAATGCACTGAATGCAGTCCTAGTGACCTCCTGGGAAAGATTGTGAATTGAGACTCAGCTGTGTGTCATTTATCGAGAAGTGATTATGTCAACAAAAATGTACTTCTTTTTCTCCGTTGCTTTTCTGAAAATCTCTTATAATTACCTTGGAGATAGCATTTGATAGTATCTAGCAGCTCAACAACCCTGATTGGCACCTCTGATTACGACAGACTGCACAGTGTGGGAAACCTGGAGTTTTGCTTTATTTCCTTCAGAGCGTTTATTCCTTTTATGCTTGATCCAAAGCCCACTGGAGACCAAATGAAAGTTTCAATTTCTTTAGGTTTTAGTTCAATACCTTTGCCAATAGTCATTTAGTCACAGCCTGACTACTAGCATATGGAATCAAAACAAGTCTTACAGCAAGATGTTAAACAGTGTTTGTGGACAGCAGGGGCTCAGCATGGACTTTCACACCGGAGAAAGAGGTTCTCTAGGTCACTCCCAAGGAACTTTGGCAGGGTAAAGAGTAGTACCATGCTCAAATGCTGTTGTCCATCTGGCACAATTTGGCTAGACAGATTGATTCTTCAATGACCCGAATGCAGCAAACTTCCCCCTAATAAACCCTGATTCTGTTATTTCTTGTCTGGACCTAGGGTAACTTGGGAATGCAGATTGTTAGAGCTTAAACATGTAGATGCTGAAAAACAGAAACCTGCAGGCAGGTTTTGTTACAGCCATTTAAATGGATTAACTCCAATACAGACAAAGTTGGTTACTCTATTTATTTCCCCCTGCCCTGTTTTAATGCGTATTATCTTACTTCCTGCAAT
Source organism: Parus major (assembly GCF_001522545.3). Classification (NCBI taxonomy): domain Eukaryota; kingdom Metazoa; phylum Chordata; class Aves; order Passeriformes; family Paridae; genus Parus; species Parus major. The sequence continues at coordinate 25,346,672 of NC_031776.1, forward strand.
CCCAGTGGCACAGAAATCAAGCATCTCCTCATTAAAATGCAGAGCTAATAATTTTGGCATCCTCTGTACAATAAGCAGCTTTATTTGAGATTGCACTTAGCCTACATTTTGTACCATAGACAGCTTCACAAAGTAAAGCAAGATATATAGTGGCCAAATAAAAGATGAAAGGAGCAGGTTGAACCTTTCAGGCACAGGGATTTTTTGGCTACAAGGTCTGCCAGGACTACACTGTCCTTGTGGTCATTAACAGAACAAGGTTTTCAGGTTTAAAGTTTTTATTAGACTTTCCTGATACTAACAGTATACACACAATTGAGATCTTGATTTTTGTGTAAAATGGCTAACTAGTGCTGTTCATATCTTTATAAATGGTCCTTAATGTTTATAAATTTGCAGGTTAGAAAGGAAACAAGACTCAGATGGCCTGGATCATGCAATGAATCAATTAACCTGGGGTACATATAAGTGGGAGGGAGAAGTTCCTAGTTAATTAAGTCTGTTTTGGAAGAAAGTGTGGTTTTGCTTGTTTTTGATATTGGGGTGGGTTTTTTTCCTCCCTATGTTGCTGGTTGTTGTAAAAATGAATCTTTTCACACTGCTCCTGACTTGCTGCTTTACTGGATAGACTTGGAGGACAAACAGGTTTGTTAATTTTTTTTTCATTTTTAAATTTTTTTTGTCTTTACTATGGTCTGTGTGTGTGTTTTCATGTAAATTGTTCATTCCAATTCTTCCTTTGCATGGAGCAAAAACAAGTACCTGAATGGTCTCCAAGAATACTCAGGAACAGTCTTCCTGTCCTGTAACTCTTCAGTGGATGGAATGTTGATATCTATGTGTAGAAAATCATGGTATCAGAGGGATCTGTAAACTACAGTCAGCTCTTGCTGGTTACAGTGCTGTTTTGAAAGTTCTCCTAAGCTTAAATCTGTTAACTTTGCATGAGGAAATCATGTGACAGAAAGAGATATGCTTTTTGAATTTTTTTTTTTTTCTGTTTTCAAGCTGTGGACACACTGACTCCTTCTCACCTGGTTCTTAGATGCTGTCCCCTCACCTGTGAAGTTACTCTCTGAAAATCACTTTGGCTATCTGTTGTGCTTTATATGGCTGCTCCTGACTTTGTTTTTAGCACTAAATTATCTATGACAAGCTATCCAGTAAGTAGTTATCTTAATACATGTTAACTTTTCCTTTGGTTTTATGGATCATGTGGACTGCTCCTTCAAATGCAGCTTCCAACTTTTTGACTAACACTCCAGTTTGTCGGGTTCCACGTGATCCTCCAGATGCAACTGTTCCATCGCTGTTATCAGCTCCAGATTAGCAGGGATATTGGTTTGCATTCATCAGAAGTATTCTTGGCATTTACCAACTTGTGTTTCAGAATGTGGCTTATCAGTTATCCCCACATCTTCCCTACAAATGTAAACTTGTGCTAATAGCCTTTTGCAGGTGTGGTCTAACAATCACAGGTCCCTGCCTTGCATATTCTTTCTCATATAATTTCATACTTGTTTATCTGCTCCTAGAATTTTATCCTCACTATAGTCCACCAACTTTCTCAGCCCTTGTTTATAATTTAATGTGGAGAATACCTTCAGCTGGGGAAAAACAACGGTTTCTACTTTGGGTTTTATTAACAAGTGAGGAGGCTTGAAGAGGATATAACACCACTGATACAAACAACAGACTCTGAAACAAAACTGTTTTCTGCAAACCAATGTACATTCCCTTTCATAGGATGCTGGTTGGGTTGAAGTTGGTCTCTGGATTTCATGGTTATTTCTCCTCATGTAGAGTTATTTGTAGGATGTGAAAAAATCCAGAAGAATTCTTTCATACTATGAACGTGCTTTATCACTTTAAATGACACTGAACCTGTGGTCCTTCACTTTTCAGTACTGAGATCTGAATAATTTTAGTTTTGGGCAACTCTTGGAAGACAACATAAAAATTTGTTCTGGTATGACTGTAGGTGGCAACTACATCAGCTGTGTAGGTCTTCAATGCTTATTTTAAAAGGCACTCACAACATCTTTAGACCTTACCTTCAGATTGGGATGCTTATGCTGCAAGCCAGCTATAGGAAAGTGTATGTAGCTCAAACTTCATTAGGCATCATCAGCAATATATAATTGGAGTGGCAGTAGGTGTATAAACAAACTTGATATTATGGTACCCAGATTTCCCTTTAGCAGCTATCCTGAAAAAGCTATTGACCTGGAAAGCTAGTATTTGATTAAAGAGATGCTCATAAACCATGTAAACAAACCTATCTTTTCCAAACCAAATTTACTGCTTAAACAGGAATGGGTTTCTCAGGGTGATACTGCTTTCTTTAGACTTTTTAGCTGAGAGGGGATCTCTTCAAAACTTAAATTAATTTACAAGCATATATGAGTTGATCCAGTTGTATATAAAGCTGCATGATGTGCAGTCTCAGAGATCTGTGCTGTCTAAAGAACAGCTTAAAAAGTTTCTTAAAGTACTGGAAGATCCTTAAGTGACTGATACAATAGAAACATGGACGGTTCAGTGGCTGAACATGTTTTCCCAAGAACAGAGTGGGATCAGACCCCTTCCCTCCTACACACAGACATACCACAGTGCTAAAGCAGACAGATTTTACCTGGTTTGTAGGGCAGCTGGTTTATGGAGAACAGCTTTGGTGTACTGTAGCTGCTCTCTGCTTCACACACTCTATGTAAGACTTGATCAGCTCCCACTCAGAAGCTGTTATTTTTCTCCTGTTACACATGCTGTCCAAGAAAAAAAGCTGTGTGTTACAGCTATACATGATCCCATCCTCTCATAAAGACCTTTTCTTAACTATTTTAAAGTAATATCTCTGACTGAGAAAAAAAAAATAGATGCCACTTTGAGAGTGGGTAAAAAAACTATAGCCAGGTGTTTTTGAATTAGAAATTCAACAGGTTGGGCCTGAGTATCAAGCTCCCCAGCAAAGCACTGGGAAAACTGACAATCAGTAGGGTAACATAAAGAAAATGCCAGATTTCCAGTGTCAAAAAGAATGATTTGTGCATTAACAGAATGTGTCTTTTGTTACTATTATCAGCATGAGTCTCCTTTTCCTAGACAGTAATGATGTGAATCTGAGCTTTGGTAATAACACTGAATAAGGCAAGTCTTAAACAGATTGAATTAATAGGAATCCAATGTTCCAAACAGATCTCATGTTAACATTCATCTTGCATTTTCTCATAATTTAACTCTGTTATTTCTAGTGATCTCTCTTCCCTAGAACTTGGATGTCTTTTCAACTGACTTGAGGCAGAGTGGAATCTCTGGTCTGTCGCTACTGTAGAATGTACTGTTTTTCAGAATAGCCAGTATTCTGTTTACACCTCCATAGCTTTTAATGAGAAAGGAAAAATTACCCTTATCTGCAGTGATAAGGACCTCCTTGGAAGGTCACAGCATTTCTGAAAAAAACAGCTCAGTGACCACCTAGGCTGACTGACTCAGTGAAACAGCCCCAATTTCTACTTGCTTTCAAATACCATTATCTTTGCAGTAACTTTAAATATTCCCAAGGTTAGACAGTATGATTCAATCTGTTAAATACTACACCATTGCCTCTAAGAATTGGAATCCTCCCCTTCCCAAGACATGCTTCTTCCAATTCTGAAGGGAAATGGTGCTAATTAGCTATATTATTAAGATATTACATCCTAATTCACTATAGTACCTTCCTTTTAAGGAGAGCTAGCTAATTGCAGGACCAGAGTTCTTATATAGACAGTGAACAATCATCCTGGTTAACAGCTTGGCTCATGTGCACTGCCAAGAAATCCCAGGCTAGACAATGAATTTATGTTTGTCAGTTTTCTTTTGATTTCACCAAATGACAATGGTGTCTGTAATACAATTAATGCAATTGAAAATGCAATGTGGTATAGGGTCTGTCTGTACAATGTGGCTATACCTGAAGCACTTTTACATAGCAGTAGAATACTTGCAGAATCACAGACTTCAGCATGAATTGATTTGATCAGAATCTGTAAGTGGTTTTGCTTCTCAGCTCTCTGCTGCAGGTATCCAGATTTTCCTCTAGCACCCATATTTACCTGGATATCACAGAATCATCAAGGTTGGAACAGATCTTCAAGATCATCTAGTCCAACCATCAATGTAAATCACCATAGCCACCCCTAAACAAAGTGGATGTGTGTCTATTAGCCTCAGCAGAGATTGCAAAGCACATTCAGATCAAGGATTTTTTGATGATTACACTCAAAGGAGTTCTGCTTGAAGGAAGGATTTTCTCTTTTACTTCACAGGGTGCTCACCCTCTATCAGCTTCTGGTACATCCAGACAGAGGTGAGGAAGCTTGTACAATTAGCCCCCAGATCTGAAAATGCAGTAGCAAAGAGATAAAAACCTGTGTATTTCCCCTTTTCTGTGTCTGATGCCACAGAGAGCCTGTCTGAGGTTTAGGCAGGTTTGGATCAGTAGTTCAATACTTCAAAGACTCTGGAAAGAAAAGTCAGTCCCAGAGTTGTGTAGCCATCTAAATTACTTACAGCCTCCTTATGGCTTCTAAAACACTAGTTTTTCATCCCTGATCACTTCCAAGCTGGAATACATTAGGAAGAAACTATCTTCCCTGCTCCTCTAAAGACTCTCTGCTTTACTGTGATCTATATACCTTTCAATACCAACAACAAAATTAGTCATCTTTTTAATCTTTCTTGGGGTTTGAAGGTTTGATTTGAGACCAGAAATAGAATTCCCTCTTCTCTTCCCATGGCTGTGTTTCTGAATGTTTATCCTTTATTATGCTTATCTACATCACCCATCTTGAGAGGAAACAGTAATAAGAAAAATAGTTGTGAATTTTCAATAGAAGAGGTTTAACAAGGAGACAGGAACTTTTTTTTTCCATACTGCTTCTTACACATGGCTTTGATTATCAGCATAAGAATGTCATTTTAGCCAAACCTTGTCCATAAACCCAATACAAAAAGGAAAATGTGGTTTCTAACCTGTACTAACTGAGCCAATAGCAAAATCCTGGCATACTGGCAAATTTTGCAGTTGTATTCCCCATCAGCTGGTGAGTGTGAATGTTCCATGGGTGGAACACATGGGGTTATAAGAGGCACAGTGGGAATGGGACATGCAAGGACATATTATCAATATTGGCTTATCTTCTCTTCCCAGCAACAGAAGCTGCTGAGATCTGAAGAGCTGCACCTTCATGCTTTTGCTCAATGCTGCATACACTTCAATCCCACTGTCACTGTGCTATTTGCTGCAATTTGCAGATGGGCAACTTGCTCAGAATGGCAGGCTGGAAAACCCATCATGCCACAAAATCTTCTTCCCCTTCAGTGCAGTAAGATTACTATTTAAGTATGAACAGGCTCAACCTTTTGGCACCTGTCAAGAACTTTAAAGGTCACTTAATACAGGAATTTTCAATGCATTTTCTGTTGAGTTGGAAGCAGTTCCAGCACAGAGCATTGTAAGCCACCTTAGTACAGGTACTTTCTAGGCGTATGTTTTGCTTCAGAGCATGGCACTGCTTCTGTGTGCTCATTACTGAAGCACTACACTCAGCAATATTGAAAAGTGGGCCAGGGAGCTGCACCTAACAGCAGGCTCACAAGTCACCCTTTCTTCACAGTAAGATCTGCCCCAGATCAGCCAACACATCTCACACCAAGATCTTTTTGCCCTCTAATATTTCCTCTGCTCTTCATCAGACTTCTCTGTCCTCATGTCTTGTAAAACCCTCTAATGTCCACACTCCAGTTCCCTGGTTTTCATGACTGCATCCATAGGTAACTGGTGGATGATCTATGTCCTGCAGACTTTGAAATCTCTCTCCTCCTGCTATCAGTGCAACTCTTCAGACATACAGAGTGTATTTTCCTAATACCAAACTCCCAAAATTTCTCTTTCAAGTGACACCTGGGACATGCAGTGTTGTATAAACTTGTGCCAAAATTATAAGGTTCTCACTACCGTCCATTAAAATTTATATACAGAGGATAGATTATGGAAAAACTTGCATAGAAGGGCAGATAAATCAGATAAATAGACTCCACAGAGGAAGAAGATGTCAAGGGGAAACATGTCTATATCTTAGGCTGGTGGACACTCACTGACTGACCACATTGACATTTCCCCTTTGGAAATCACATGAGCAAAACAGACTGCAAGACCATACAAATTATTAAGCAAAATTAATGACTTTCGGTTCTGTATTTAAATGTCAGCCTTTTTCCTAATGTAGCAACAAGGTTTCATACATACAGATTGCAAGTCAGGCAGATGATGGTACCTTTGTCTTACGGTAGAAAAATGTGAGATAACTGGAACACCTCCTGAATGAGTAGCGCGTGTCCTACAGCACCACCTAGCAGGCTAATTTAGAAGTGGTCGCTATCCCTAGATCTCTGACTATAACGAGGTGTATGCACATCAAAAACAGGGTGCACTTCAGTCTTGTTTCACTTTCCTTGGTGTAACACCTGCTTCTTGAAATCAGAACCGTGCCAACATGGTGATTAGTACAGCTGGGGTGTTTTTCCCAATCGTATTTATTATAAACCTCTTAAGAGAAACCATAGTAAAAAGGCAATGCCAGATTTTTGAGGTTTAGTGTAAGAAATCTTTATTTTCTAGATCTCTCCAGCTGGTGCAGAAGCACCTTTCAAAGTCAGATTTCACAAACCCACCCAACCCTCTCTCCATATTCACCAGCAGGGTAAGTAAGTCTTAGTGTGATGAGGGATTTTAAAAGCCTGAGAGTTTCTGTGTGTTTCAGTTAGTGGGAGTCTGTTGTCCATCATCACCTACATACACTTTTTCTTTGTACATCAGCATGAAGTATGAACATCAACGCCAAGTTACAAATTTTAAGTTTTGAAGCTTCATGCTGAGGACGCAGACCAAAGACTGTAACAGCTTTTTGTTGTTATGTAAAGAGGGAGGTGAAGCTTTTTTTTGTTGCTGTTTTTTTTTTTTTTTTTTTTCTTCTGGCTGCCACATACCTTATTAAAGCCTTGGCACTTCTCAGAGTTTTCAATGCTCCCATTTTGCTTGATAACCTAGCAGAAAATGATGCCTTTTTGTCTGTTACTATGTTTTCTGCTAATAGTGAGATAAACATGGTGTGTAAGAGGGTCTGATGGATGACAGAGCTTGCAATAAGCAGCTCACAGGGGGAAATGGTGAAAAAGGTGGGATCTTTCCTCTGGCTTCACCCTTTGGGTGGCAGCAAACTATTAATCTGCCTTGCCATGCTGCATAAAACCATAACCTAAGGGTAGAACTGTGCCCAGTTATGAAGGAGTGTGTTTTCTTAGCAATTAGCAACCTGTTTATTGGAAGTTAAAACCAAGGTTGTCATTACCAGCTTCTTTTCACAACAGACTATGCCTAGCCAGGCCTGTTTAGCACTAGCATTTCTAAAAATCAGATCATATACTAGGAAAAACATAGGATAAATGTCTTCATTAGGATATCTTCATGAAAGTCCTAAAACACCCCATTATTTTGAATGAGAACTCCTAACTATTCAGTTTACAATATTAATCCTTTCAAGTGAATGCAAATGTCAGGCTAAAATGTTTGGGAACTAAACCTTTACCGGTAAGAAATGCTTCAATCAGGGGCATTCCTTTAGAAAGGAAACAAGATTTGTCAAAATTAATCATAAATAGAAAGAACAGCTTGCTTTTATTTCTAATCTGTTGCCTCTCAATCCATTACCCAGCATAATTTCCATTTGGATAGAGAAAAATTATTACCTTATAATAATGTATTAATAACATTAATAATGCGTGGTGTGAAGGGACACTTTAAAACAATCATCCAGCATGACTGCAAACTTCCTATAAATGAGACAAAGCCAACTTTTTACTATCCCCTTCTCAAATAAAATCATAGTCCTGCCAAAAGCTACTCTCTATTCTTGTTTTGCAAGGATGCACATCCCAGGGGCACGGCTGGACTTCCCAGAGCCCTGCCCTCGGATGGCAGTGCTTCCAAAGGGTGCTGCTCTGCCACCCACCTCCTCTGCAGTTCACATCTTTCCAGGGCTCTCTGAGTGCCCAGCAACAAATCCACACGGGTTTGTTGAGAAACTACACCGGCCATCTGCTTTGAGCAAACAGTAACTGTAAAGCAAATTAAAAAATCCCCGCATGTGTTATTTTCCCATTAGGAATGACAGAGAAAACAAATCCTACACCACGGATGCCAACTCCGCCACTTGCTGCCTTCCCGGCAAGCATTCCTGCCCTGCAGTGGAGACGACTGTGTTAATAACACAGATATAAACTATTTTGCAGGAAGAACACTGGGAGTTACAGCACAGAACACAAGCGCACAGAATTAATTTCTGACGCGGGGAAGAGCGGCAGTACCCGCCTCATGCTGCGGCTGCCCCTGGAGGGCTGGGCGTGGGTGTCTCTTGCTCTTCGCCTGCAGGGGCAGCGGGTGCGATCCCACCCTGGCTCCGTCTGGGTCCGTTCTCCTGAGGCCAGGCTGGGGCTGTGACAGAGCAGCAGCACCGGGCCGTTCTGAGGGGAACCTGGTAAGGCTGGGCTGGGGCTGTGTCAGAGCAGCAGCCAGGCCGCTCTGAGGGGAACCTCACCCCTCCCGTCCGCCATGGCGCCTCCGCCCGCCCCTTCCGCCCGCAGCCCCGCCTCGGCCCTGGACCCGCGGTAGGTGCTGGGCGGGCGGGGGTCGGGTGGTTCCCGGGGCGGGACCCCGTAGTTGTGAATTTCTACCACCCTCCTTCTTTATATTTTTAATTTTCATGACATCCCGAGCCCTGGAGGCAGGCCCGGCCCGCGTCCCGTCTCCTGATTGATCGTGCTTTAAGCCGGGTTTTCTCCTCGGCTACGTGTGATTTTAAAGTACTCAGTTCAGTAACACACACGTGTTATGGCCAGACCTGCCTGAATGTCCCCCATCTGAACTTCAGCTCTTACAGTTCTCTGGGTTCAGTGAGAATTAAGTGCCCGTGACACCACAGGGAGCGAAAGTACTTCAGCATTTGGGGGAGGCCGCTGTGTAAGCGTGGTGGAGGCTTCATGGTTACTAAACGATTAAATTTGCAGTATATGGGCCATATAAATTGCCTTGCAATTTCCGGTTGCTTTCCTCATACATAAATTGCACAAAGTTTATGGATAAAAATAAAGATGCCATACCCGATTAGGGTTGCAGTGGGATATATGCAGGAGTTGAGCATCTGCACTGACCTTGGGGAAGGTTTGAAAGTATAAATGCTAAAATGTGTTGTGGGCAGTTTTCCATTTATTTTCCTGAGTATTGACTGTTACAAGAAAACAAATACTCAGTGGCATTTCCTGCTTACTTTTGCGTTTGACATGCAAGATCACATTTGATCATGCAAGAAAGGAGTTTGTTTTCATTTGGTAATGCAAGAAAGGAGAATAGAGTTTTCAGTGTGGTCTGTCCTTGTGGATATAAGCTGAAGAGGGACTTTTTTCCTTGCAGCATTTCTAATCTTAAAACTATGTTAGCCAGCTCCAGTGAGAGGGCATTCTCTGACAGAAGAAACCTGTACAGTCCCTGCCTCAGCTTCACATGAGGATCAAGTGATAGGCTCCCTACAGTCATCCCCTTAGAAGTGCTTCTCCCTGCACTGTAAATGACATCACCTTTTCAATCAGATCTAGAGTACCAGGTTTGCTTAGAGTGGTCATTTAAGTATTACCATTTCCTAGTTTTTAGTTCTATTATCAAGATTTTCTCCTGAAATTTGGTTTCATCCAAATTTCAGGAGAAGCCCGAAGTTTCAGCCAAGCTCTTGGCTCTTTAGCATGTTTTTCTTAAATAATATTATCAAAAACCTCACCATTTCTGTCTTCAGCAGAATGTAAGAATATAACTGGTTATTACACTAAGAAATGTATATTAAATTAATGTATGGTTACATACATCATTGTTTTTATTAAGCACTCAGTGTGTGTTCAGTGCAGCATAAACATTAAACAAGATAATTCTTCCCCCGGTGAATTTACAGTCCCAAAGATCTTCATAGGAAGGAGTAGTAATAATATATCATTAGCACACCATCTTTAAATTAATCTCTTTTTCTTTCCCTGTGGTTAACACTCATTTGCTGTTGATCATGACTGGTGTATCCTGGCACATCCTGTAGTGCTGTTTGATGATGTTACAGAGCCCCGTTGTCCACTCTACCCCTCTGTGAGAAGTTCTTGTTCCGCACATGTGGAAGGAGAGCATATGTCCCTGCTTCAGCTGCTGCCATACAAAGCCCAGCAGCAGAGACCCACCTTTGATGGTACTCCACGCTAAGACTTTGGTTGTTGTATCAAAGCACAATTTCCTCCTGCCACCTCAGCTTCCTGTGAGGACAGCTGGAAACACTCGTGTCTTTAACAGCTGCAGCAAGATTCTATGAAGCTCGTTGTTAAAGCCCTGAGAGAAGAGACTCTGCAAATGGAAAGAGTGGCATCCAGTTTTCACTGATTTCTGTTGGATTTAGGTGCCTAATTCACTTCTATACATACCTTCATAGTAGCATCATTCTAGGTGGGAATTCTATAGCCAATAGAATTTATTTTAAGAAGAAATTGGAGCTTTCCTGAGCAGAGCATGTAATATGGCTTGGATCAGAAAAAGAACTGATGCTTCCCAAGGGAAGCAGGACTCTTGAACTGAACAAGTTGGCAGGTTTGAAAGTTTTTAAGTTTATTTGCTTATTTAAGGAGTCACAATGTAGTTGTAAGCCCTGAAACAACTTATGTCCCAGTTTCTTCTCTAGATTGAACATAGTATTTGTCAGAAAAATTATTTCAGAGACAAATTTTTAAAAGTTAAAGCTACTGAAAGCATGCTGCTTTCTGAAAATAGCTTTTTGCTGAGTAAGCTGGAACCACTGCCTGGAAGTTGAAATCTGAAAGAAAAGAAAAAAAAACAGTGTAGAAAAAACACATGCTGTTTCTTGTTGATTTTTGGTTGGTTGGTTGTTTTTTTCTGTTATTTGGGGTTTTTTTTCACTAGTGAGCTTGACTATCAGAACAAACTCCTAAACGAAAATTCTGCCTCCTGAAATTTTTCAAATCAAAATGTGATCCTGTTTTGAAAGTCGTAGTCAAACTCAGCTTATTGGATTTTATTATTCAGGTTACTGATTTTTGCACTGTAGAGGAGGTGGGCATAGACTGATCTAATTATTGGCTCCTTCTGAGCTCAGTACCTATAGACTGTATAGTGGAAGGCAAGAGTGGGATTGTGCTAGCAAAGACTAGACAAGTATGTTGGGTAAATACAGGGTGGGTATTGATTGCTGGGGGAGCTTTAGTGTTGTCTTTATTGCGGTAAATTGATTTACTGGAGGAAAGTGAGAAATTAATTCTTCATATCAATCATCCTGTGTTGCAAGGCCCAGAAATGATTGCATATCTCTTCCTCTGTAAAGATGTTTTGTTAATGTAAAAAAATGTTTCTTTGGTTATTGTGCTCTGCTTCTTCTCATGTTTTTTGTTTTGGTTGTTTGGGGTTTTTTTCATGCTAGAGAGATGACAAACCTATTTATGCAGACTTTAATTCCCGATTTTGTGTCACGAACAGGTTAGGATTTGACTATGGCAGTGCGGTTTCTGCGGAAGGCATCTGTGTGGTTAAAGAAGCACAAGATCACTGTGGTGGCCGTTTCTTGCATGGGACTGCTTGGCACTAACCTTTCCTATCATGTGTTTCCTGAGCAGACGTTCAGACTGTTGCACGAGGGCTGGTCAGAGGGGCAGCCAGCTGAGCTTTCCAAGCAGCTCTGTGGTGTGTTTCAGGATGTCCTTCAGGATACTGGTGTGAAGTCCACTGACTCCTACACAGCCTTTGCAGCTTCTGGCTTCCACCCTGTGAGCGCTGGAATTCCCTGGCTGCCCTCAGGCTCTTTGGTGGGCATCCCACCTAATTTTGATAGCACCGCTGAGGATAAAAAAGGAATAGTCAACCATGTTGTTGTAATAAATGGCAAGGAAGTAGACTGGGAGAGCAGTGAAAGTGTGGCTTTGAAAGAAGCTCTCACATTTTCCCTTAATGCTCAGAAGTTTGCCATTGCCAGAGAAGTTGTGTATTTGCAGTCTGCCAGCCCTTTAGTGAGTGCAGCTGTGGCTCCAACTTGCTTGGCTGGGACGTTTGTCTGTGGGAGAGCTCTAAAGCTGCTTCTGGGGTTATCCACGGGCCCTGTGATCCTCCGCAGCCTCTGTAACCTTGTTACTGCCATGGGAGGACTGCTCTGCTTCTATGTCTCTTCTGATGCTGTCACCTATCACCTGGACTGCAAGGCCGACAGGAAGGCAGCCAGGCTTTCCAAGGACTACGCCAGAGGTGGCCTTGAATTCTATGATAAAATCTTGTCCCGCAACAGGATTTTTCGTGGTCTGATGGGCAAACAAGGGATGAAAATGTATGCCCCGAGTGGTAACCTTTTCCCAAGGCACTGGTTCAGAATAAAGTATACACCATACACTTACCGGAGAACTTTGATTCTTAATATTTTAAGAGAGCTTGAGGCATCAGATGGGAGTGCTTGAATTTTAAACTTGTGAATTATGTATTTTGGAACACCGCTGTGCTGGTTTTTTGGGGTTTTTTTGTTGTGTTTTTTTCCTTCCGTATCTTCATTAGAATTTTGGGGTTTATTTTTGCATGTAGTTCAGGAAGAGTTATTGCACGTTCCTTGAATAAAGAATTCTCTCTTAAAATATTAAAGACTTGCTTCCAAAGTGCTCAGTTCTGTGTGCATCTCAAATCACAAGATTGCTGAGAAGGGAAACTTTTCAGATGCTGATCTGGAAGTTCTGCTGTGCTGCATTGCCCTCCTGCCACTTCAGTCTGGCAAATTGGAAGGGGCAAGTCCAGCAGAGAGTTTTAGGATCATTATCATTTAAACTGGGGTGTTTGCTGTTTCTCCTATGGAACAACGCAAAAATATTTTAAAAAATGGGCAGTATGTATCATGTGGTTGCATAAATATCAAGATACAGAATGTTTCTGTTCTGTATAAGTTCTTGTGCTGTGTATATTCTTATGGTGCAATCACCATTCTTCAGGAGGAGACATTAGTTATGCTGCAGTTCCTACCAGTACAGATTATTACGAGCACCTGCATCATTTGCTTAAATCTAGTTCTGCTCTCTCCAGGACATGGTGACTGCAGAATCACCATGAATGTTTCCCAGGAGTGGTAGTATGTAATAGGACTGTCCTGGGTTGATTGTTTTCTCACAAGTGGGATAAGCATGTTGAGAAAAGGTTTTTCTGCTTGCTTTGGTATAGTTTTTTATTTCATTTAAAAATACATATAGATGTATGTCACCTCTTACATCAGTGAAAGCAAGGTATGAGACATAAGTCTGGCATTTGGTGCAAAAACTGGTAAGGTCTTTGATGAAATGTTGCCAAAGGAAATTGTTCTCCTCTATCTGACTGGCTTAAGAAGATTTTGTGTGGCAGGCCAGGCTTTGCCCAGGATTACTAATCTTCTGGAGAAGTCTTTAGGGCACGGGCAGTAAAATCTCTACTATAGCCTCACTTTGATTTTGAAGGTGGTAGTTCTCAAACTTTGTGGTGCTTTTCTTCGTTTCTGTTGCTGTTCCAGTAGCTCTCCCTGGTGACATCAGAGTAGTTCTCCTCACCTCTGTTGTCATTCTTAACAGCAGCTTCTATTGTTTTGTGTCTTCTCAGTCAGAGGTCTGCTGAGTGTCCTCTCTGCCCTGGCTTTGTCCTTTTTTCATCTGCTACAATAAGAACTGTCATGCCTGTGTTTGCTCAAAGCATTATTGAGTTCTGTTTTCCTTTTGAATCACATGGTGACATAAAGTTGATATTCTGGCTGCTGAAGCACTGCTGTTGCTTTCCGTTGCTGAAGCCTTGCATGTGAGATGTGTGAGTTTCCACTGAAGTAATCTGTGCCATGTGCTTCTGAAACATCACCTATTGCTTGCACTTATCCTCGTCTCATTAAGTCATGAGATGCCTCTCTGGTGCTTTTCTGACTGTAAGCCATAAAGCTCTTGTTTCTGTGTTCTTTGTGAAAGAGTTGGATAAAATTTCCTGGTCTGTGGAATAAAAAAGTGACCTTACATTTAGGCAGGAGTCTTTAAAAGCTTTGGGCTAATTTTTTTTTTACTGATCTTCCAGGTAAATCCAATATAAGACATTACAGAAGTTTATTAGTAGAGTGACACAGTGAGTCAAGACTGGAATATAATTCCTGGTTTATATAGCCTGTGATTTCAGTTCATCCTCCTGTTACTCCTTCAGAGAAGTCTAAACTCCATGAAATATTCTGAGAGAGAATATTGGCTCACTTGGTTTATGTGGTTGAAGGAGCTGCTGCTACATAAAAAGTGCAGAGAGGAAATCAAGGCCTTCTTTGAGATTTACAACAAGTAGCAGTTTAAACAAAATAAAATTAAAGTAATCTACTTGTCTTATACCACTGCTTACTGTTGCTTTTTGTCAACACTAGCCTGCAGCTAGTGTGGTTATTCTCAGGCTGTAAAGCCCCAGTGATGCTAATGGGTTTTGCAGTTGTGCACTTACTTGACTCTTACTGCTGGATTCTCCAAGAAGCTACACATATCTGTAAATGCAGTGCCCCATTTACCCTTCTTTGAACTTGCTGTGGCACAATGGTGTTGGTAAGGAGGGGCTGGCTAGCAGCAAGACACGTTCCCCTTCTTTCCAAAGACAGATTCTTGCCAAGGCTTTACATACCTCCATCTCTATATAGTTGAGCGCAGTGTCATACTGTCAATAAAGGGAAAACAGGAATTGCAATCACAACTGCTAAATAAGATTTACCCTGAACTTTGGGAATGTGCAGGTTGTCCTGGAAAAGCCTGTGTGTGTGTGTGTGTGTGTGTGTGTGTTGCGAGGTAATTGTTGCTTGCAAGATCACCCGTGCTGTTTGAAAAGCAAGAACAGCACAACTCAAATACATGGCCATGACAGTACTTATGAAAAGTCTTTTATTATACTGTGGATGTTTTTCTGTAGAACTATCACTGAAATCAAACAGGAACTCCACACACTGGTGATAAAAATGGTCTCATTTTGAGACTTCACTAGAAGCAAGCACCCCAGAATTAAAGGTGGAAATGTTCCGTACTAAGAATACACTGATGTGGAAAAGCAACTTCATTCAGTGGCCCAGAAAAGGCCAAACAAATCAGTTTGTAAATCATGTCAGTGAACAGCCTCCCCCAGCTCTGAAACTGAAAATCT
The DNA here is from genome assembly GCF_001522545.3 of Parus major. Taxonomy (NCBI): domain Eukaryota; kingdom Metazoa; phylum Chordata; class Aves; order Passeriformes; family Paridae; genus Parus; species Parus major. The sequence continues at coordinate 25,361,946 of NC_031776.1, forward strand.
GAGGAATTTGAAGAACTTGTTTTAGTATTGACTGGCTTGTCTTTTGCTGCTCAGAAAAGGCAGACTTTGAACAAATTTTTGTGTAGAAAAGCAGCAAAAGATGTTAAGCTAAAAGGAATTGCTAGGAGATGTGGATAAAAGAAGTCTAAGTCTAGAAACCATAAAAGCAGAAATGTCAGTGGAATAATGAGCTCTCATAAAAATGGATACTATCTACAGATATGAAGCTCTCTGTCTGATAAAGTGATTAAAGAATGAAGAAGTATGAGTAGCAAATGACCAAAATGAGTTGCTAGTTTAAATTTAGATAAAATCTAGTTTAAAGAGGAATTTGCTTGACTGGTTTGTTTGTGTTATTATCCTAAATATTCTAGGTAACTGAAAAGAAAATTATCCTTATAATTTCTTTTTTATATAAATGTATTCTTGCTGCTACATAAAGCTTTAGTGGGTGATGCTGCAAGAGATGAGGGTCAGCAATTCTTTGCTAAGAATTCCCACTGAAGTGCAAGAAATGTACTCCAGGGCCTGACTCATGTATTTCTTTATACTAAAAATTGCAGTTTCTCATTGTGGAGATACCTTCATCTTGTTTAATGGTCAAAAAAATAGAGTCAGAAAAGAGCAAGATTGAGAGCTGAACAGATTTCTTGAAAACAGATAAGCTGTGGAAGTCATCTGGTTACAGCAGTTCCTAAGTCAGCTGCTATGGGTATCTGGCTTCTCTAGCAGTTTACCAGAAGCAGGAGCTTCAGAGAGAGGGAAATCTCCACCCAGGTGGCACGTAAGTATATGGGCTTGCCCAGAGGGGTTCAGTGGAAGTGTAGTGGTCCTTTAGAAAACAGCCTTTCTTATTACAGTAGAGCACTGCTATCACCCCTTCTCACATTAGAGTGGTTTACAGAATTTGACAGATAAGATGGTGAGAGAGCTGACTGCAGAGCTGTGGAGCTTCTTGCCCTGCAGGGAAAGCTGATGCTGTTGGAAGAGGTGATGCTGGGAAGAGCCTACTGCTGTCGTTTTGCCCTTGGCTGTAGCAGTTGTGAAACAACCACAGTGACAAAGTGTGGCTTGCATGGGTGGGGTGTGAATTTGAATATATGAATCAAATCACCATGGCTGAAACACAGGTGGCTTTCACCAGAGGAACAAATGCAGAGGATCCATCAAGGAGTGATTACTGCTTTGTGCAGTGTGTGGGCCGTGTCCTGCAACTGTTATCTGTTCCTGTTCATTAAAAGCTCTGTGTAGCAGGTGTGATTGCATCAATATAAAAACTAGTAAGTTGCAGACAATCTGCTATCCATGCATCCAGTCCCTCCTTGATTTCACTCAGCTGGAAGTGTATATTATTGAAAGGCAGAATGCCTTTCAAGCAGAAGAATGCTAGTGTAGGAAGACATACTTAAGATCTTGGAATAAGGAGGACACCTTCAGGAAGAGAGAAATTCGGTTGTTGTCAAAATCAGACTTAAGAACAGAAAAACAATGTCATTACTCTCCAGGAATTGTTATGTTAGACAAATTAAACTGAAGGCACTGATGGATGTTTTGCTAGGCATCTTTTTCACTGAGAATATATTGATTTGTTAAGTGAGTATATTCAGGCTGTTCAAACTGCCAAATCCATAAACTGGAGAAAATTACTAAATTTTTGGCCAGAAACCAAGTCTGTTTTTCCCATCTGAATAAGTACAAGTCAAACTCTTAAGCTTCATAGCCAGAAATGAACACTGAAGTATCTCTGTTGGAAGTTTTTACTCTCCTCAGTAAGACCAAGATTGCCAAAATCTATCCAGGTCTCCAATTTTGAGAGAAAGAGTGCTCTTATAAACTCAGTTTGTGTCTAAAAATGCACTTTGATCAACACAGCCAACACAGATGTATGGGTTTTTTTTGACTCCTACCTTAGTTTTTCCATGGGAAAAACACACTGCCAGAAGAATTTGTGGTGCTCTCTGCTTGTTTTGAAACAATAATTATCCCCCAAATCATGTTTACTGGAGAACTTCCTTCTGTTTAGCTTTTTTTTTCCTTTCTCCCATGGTAGAATTCCCATCACCTGGAAAGTTGGTCCCTTTTCCAGTCCTGACCTGGTTTCTCAGAATCACTTTTTACTTTGGTCTGCAGGCGCATTACCTTGTTAATGTAGTCAAGGTGTTAACAGCTTCTTTCACTATAAATGAATAACAGGTGAAGCTGTTAACTCCTTTGTGTGTGGAAAAACTACTTCTGTAGAAGTCTTGCAAAACAGCAAATCTCATTAGGGTGACTAAGAGTATTTAGAAAACTTAAGACATTATGAGCCTGGTCCCAGGTTCACAGTTCCAGCAGTTCTTGCAGAGTGAACATGAAGAAAGGAAATGCAGTATCCAAACAGCTTTCATCCAGTAACTGTTTTAGTGGTTTAGTGCAGACCTGCTGACCTCTGGAAGCTTTGTTTCTATCATATGCTGGAACTTTTCCAGTGGGAATGTTGTTGTTTCTTCATTCTCTGTTTCATTTCCCCTTGCTCTGTTACTCTAATTGCCTCTTCTGCCTGCTGACTCATCTTACAAGCTGCTTTAGCTTGCTCAAGCAAGATTTGTGAACTTTTAAGTGCTCGCTTGCTGCTTGCACTTTCATTTGCACCTCCTACTTTTCCTACAGTACTTACCTTCCGACGACCACAGCAGCTACAATTCTTCTGTCTTTTACTACATTTAGTCTACATGTTTTTTCAGGGAAAAATGCTTTTGACTACATGAAAAATAGGCATAGTGGTTAAAGCCTTTCCTGTTTTGACACAAGAGAATAATTTAATGTTACTTTTGAAATTTCCATTTAGCATTACTTTTTAAAAGTTGTATTTCTTATTCGTTGTCTGTGTCACCCAGTTCACTTTTGATCTTAAGTTGCCTCTGTCACTTTTAAGATGCTGCTATTCCCTTTAAACCCTTAGAAACTTTGTTTCCTCTTCCTGAAAATTGCCGGGTATTACATATACTTCTGGCTAGGTGTGGTGTTGTGAGTTGAGAAATTACAACTAATGCAGTGCTATTAGCTGCTTGTACTGATGTTGACTTAGCTCAGGCACATCCATGTGCTGCCTTGGAGAACTGTGGGTTCTTACATTGCTTATATTGCCAGTTACACTGAGAACTTTATAGATGGGTTATAATCACCTGCCACTGAGCAGCAGCAGAGGGGTCTGTTGGGTTTTGTCTGCTGAAAAGAACACTTTTTTGTCAAAAGTATTGACAAAATACTTTAAATGAGTCTTGCAAGGATGAGGGGTTTGCAATGAGGAAGAAATGCGTAGGCAAAACCAAGGAAAATAATCCCACATTCCTTACAAACTCTATTGCAATTCAGTTCTACAACCAATTGCATCTGATTTCTGGGTTATCTGCTCAGTCCATCCTCAAGTAGCACCTTTTCCATCCCTTCCCAGCTTCTTGTATGCAGTCCTGTTCCAGGTACCCCAGGTAACACAAAGCTTCTGCTTCAGCCCCCTTACCCAAACCAATTCCTCGAGTGCTTCTTTGCCCTGGAAGCAGCTGCTGCTCTGCCACTGCAGATTTCACTGGAGCAGGTCCCAGTTTAAAGGAGTTGAAAACTCAGTGTGATGGTTCCCTCTCCAACTGGCACTAAGCAGCATGTGCCAGTTCAATACCACACTGGCTTTACCAGATATGCTGATCCAAAAGGTCCATGCTACTTCTTATTTCCAGCCAGAGAAAATAAAATTTTGCATAGCTCCATTACACAAAAATAATTGTCAATAGCAATGTGAATTGGCTAAGACTGAAGTTATAATTTGTGATATAAAAATCAGAAGTGGAATTTTAGAAGTGAAAACTAGTAAATTACAACAATCTAGCTATTAAGAGATTTAACTTATGTTATGTAAAGATAACACTATAATCTGCATTACTATTTTAAAGCTACATTGATTCTTAAATTAATTCCTATACAATGAAATACTGGATCAATTTCTCAGGGAAGATTGAAAATCAAGATCAAGCATGTTGTAAATAACAAGCTTGGTTTTGAAAAAAAATCACACTTTTTTTCTCCATTTTTTATTCTCCGTTTTCTGACTAGACTGGAGAAATCTATATAAATATTTCAGACAGCAGAGCATGGTAAGAATTACTCTGTAGAAAGTTTTCCTTGTAAGATCTTTTCTCATTTGGGATGAGTTTCACTGCCTCAGTGACCATGTTTTAAAAGCATGTTATATAATTCTCTGTAGATACCAATAGACAGATGTATTTATGGGTTTTGGAAACTTCATGTAATTTAGGCATAAAACTTGAAGTGTGTTTTATAGTTTCTCATTAATAATAGTTGAGAATTATGCTCATCTAAGGCAGCACACATAAATTCTTAATGTTCAGACATTCATTATATGCCTGTGATGGTTATAAGTTGCCATAGGAAAATAAAAACCAGTGATCCCAAAGATTATTATTTATATATATTCTTTTAAGCAATTGGAAAATTCTGTTTCTCCCCTAACAGTTATTTCCCTTTGATTTCCACATTCTTCATTTTAACCTAAAGATATCATAGTGAATATTGAAAAAGTCAAATCAGGAACCAGACAAACTTTTTATTGAAGTTTTCATTAAGCATGGCACCACCTTATAAAAGGAAATGCTGAATCCATCATTTTATGGATGTTATAAATTCAGGTAGTTTTTTGCAATCACAATTTAGACATCCTAATAGTGTTTTCTTGTATCATATTTGAAGACAGCTGTGGCACAGTTGCAGGTGGCTGGATGAAAACTTGGTGTGTGTATGATGGCTTTACACCTGTGAAGCAGGTGAAAAGGCAAAGGTTTTTTCTTGTTTTTTTGGCCAGCACATAGTTTATGTGTTGCAAATTGAAGTCATGCTTTAGCAATTGCAAATTGAACTGTAAAAACATGTCTTTCAATTTTTTTTTCTTACTTTCCAGCAGCAGAACTGGATATGTAGAGCCATGGAAATGATCTGAGAGCTGAATGAGAAGAAGAGTAATTGGGATTTTCTACATATTAGGGATTTCTTTCAGTTAGTATTAAAGAAAAAATCTCTGCTGAAACCTCACAATAGATGAATCAAAAAAGGCACATTTTCTTCTGGAGTCACATGGTGACCAGATCTTTTTTCTGCTTATGCAGTGAGCAGAAAAAAAATAACCAAATGTGAATGTGTGTGCATGTTCTGGGATCAGATATATCCAAACTTTTCTCATTTTACTCAATATCATCACCTTGGACTTTCCATTCTGATGTCTGGTGTTAAATAATTGTTCTTTAGCTGGTTTTTATGGGTGTTGGATGCATGTTGGCTTCAGCTGAAACTATGAAAGCTTCTGTAAAAGAACAGACCTACTATGCACTAGTTTTCTTTCATGGCGTTGCTCTGGTTTTAATCTGAAAGATTTTCCAATGAATTTTGCTTTGGGTGGTATAGAGAGAGCCAATATTGATGGCCTAATCCATCAAATCATATAGGTGCTTGCCTAAAACCAGCAGGAGGCATGGTTGATGTTGTGGTACAAATTGGAAGCTACGAAAGGTGCATCACCCCCAGCACCTCTGCTCACTTGGCAGGCAGAACACAGACAGGCTCTGGAAGTGCCCTGGTTGTGCTGCTGCCAACCAGTGAAGATTCCTGCTCAGCCACTTGGTCACTGGTGCTGCATCTGTGGAGGGGATCAGCCTGTTCTGTGCTCTGAGCCTCCCAAAGCTTCACTGCTAGGATCAAAACAATTTCCACTGGGATCTGGGATATCCTTTTAACACACAGCTGAGGAGGTGACATTGTGCCTTCTGTGTTGTGTAACATGCTAGCGTGCATTTTGAGGATATAGATGTGTGCTAAATCGTCTCTTCAGGCTTATGATTTGTAGATTTAAACCATAATCTCCTGGAGATTATATGAAAGAGGGGGTTGCAGGCACTAATGGATGAAGGGGATCCTGTGTCATGGTGCAGGAGGAAATTTAGGAATTGTGGCTCTGTAAGAGGAAGAGACGGAGGGAATATTATGGTAGGTTACACAGAATACAAATGGGGATATTTGCATCCTGCAATCCAAGGAACATTTGCATCACATTCATTATAGTTAATGTGGAAAGCGTTTTAACTCCTTGGGAAATAAGGGGCTGAAACCAAGTAATCCCACAAGGTGGATGACCTAACCACAAAGCACTAATCAGGTTTTCCTTGGACAGATTATTTTCAGTAGTGTGGAATAGTGTCCTCTCTGCCTCCTTCTCAAGTCTTATTTTGCCTTGGGTTTTCTTTTTGTGTTGACTTCCTAGAAGAGGAAAAAAAAAAAGATGTGAAAAAAAAAAAAAAAAAGAAATCAAGCCAACACTTTCATTGCTACTAAATAGGTTATGGAGAGCAAAAAGGCTGCTAATTTTTTTCATTACGGTCTGAAAACCCCCCTTCTATAAACTTTGGCACAGAAATATTATCACCTCATGTGTCTTTTACAATTTTCCATCTTTACAGTACTTTTTAGTACTTTGTAATTTCCTTCAGGTTAGATTCTATCCAGGCTGTCAAAGAGCTTGCAATATAAATATCTTATTGCATGAACGGGTTCCATGAAAAGCAATGTGTAAAATACAGATCATGTTGTAGCTGTTTTATTTTCTTGGCGTTAAATGCGTGCATCCATCATGCCATCATAAACTCATTGCACATTTTGTAATTCAGCTATTAAAAGTTGGATGAGTTTATGGGCTGTCAGCTATGAAACAGTGATTCCCTAGCTTAAAAATTACTCTGTTCTGCTCAATGTCCCTATAAATCATTTAAAGAAAAACACAAATTCAGAAATTTCCCCTGCCCTGTTTCTGATGATAACAAATAATATTGTGGACCAAAGAACAGTGGTTTGCCAGGCAGAGAACATTCAGGGTAAGCCTCTGTGTGTCAGATGTGAACTTTGTGTCCCTCTTGGCAGGCAGGCAGCCACACGAGTACTGGTGGCAAATCAGCGATGAGCATACGTGCTTGAGTAAATCCAGCCCAGTGGGGATAACACTTGACTTTTTCTCTGAAAGAGAACTTTTTTTCAGGAATTCAGCAAAGCACAAAGACTTTGAGGACATGACTGCTTTTCCTGGAATTAACAGGCTGAATTGAGTTGCAGGCTGAGATTCTTTGGTTCACTTAATGTTATGTCTGCCATGTATGATCCTGGATTTTTAAGTGCCAAGGCCATGCTGGTAGGAAAAGTGGTTTCTAGCTCCAGGGCTTGATTAATGAGAGTCAAACCAAGGGGAAGGGAGAGTGGCCCAATTGCTGTCATCTATTACTAAGACCAAAATGAAATCTCCACACTGCTGCAACTCTGAATTATTTAGTTACCACAGATGGACAGGAGGCCATTTGAGTCAAGAGGGTTTGGCCAGAAACTGCTGTCAGAGATCTGGCTTTGCTTAAAGCCTGGTATAAGGCATATGCAGCAGGTGTCTCATCTTGCCAGCTGAGCCATTTTCTTTTTCCCATGGAGCTTTGGCCCTTTAGCAGCATGTTGGTCCCTCAGAAGGAGCTGAGTGACACTCCTGAACGAGGCAAGACTTTTATTTGTGCCGTTTGCCACTCAGAAAATAGGGTAGTTCCAAGAGCCTGCCATGTTCTGTCCCTAAAAATTTCTGTTTGGTCAATAATGGAAAAAAATGATCAGCACAGCATTGCTGTTACTTCGTGGTATCTGTTGGCCAAGCAAATGGTACCATAGGCTTGATGTGTATATTTTTTTCAGGCAGCTCTTGGTTCATGCAGTTCATGCTTTGCATCATTTAGAAAAAAAAAGGGTTTTAACCACTTGCTAGAGAAATTGCCTATAACACAGGAGATTTCAGTGGTTTATGTTTTTGGTGAGAAGTACATAAGAAAGAGAAGAAAATATTTGAGCAACCTGACACCTTGACCAATATGGAAACACTGAGGTTAACCCAATGCCTTCATCAAGACTGTGGTGGGTATATCTGCTGCTTCTGGAGAGCAGAGCTTGCTGGCTTCCCTGATCACATACAAATGCAATCCTGCAGCATTTTTAAACCTGTATTGTGGTCAAATACCCCCTTTCACGTCTGCAGTGTGTTTTAAGATACATCTTTATGGGGATTTTCACCAACAGAATGACTGTCTACTTTTGTCAAATTCCACTGAGGTTTTGGTTTTTTTTCTTGTCTTTTTCCTGCCTACAAAATTACTATTTTCTCTACTCTCTCATTACTAATTCATTAATAAATTTAGCAAAACAAGTTGATTTTATTATGGTACATAGGAATATTTTGCAATCAAGCTTATGTGATGTAGAAAAATTATCAAATATTTCTGGTTTTTGTTTACTGTCTTTGAACCAGCTTTTCATTGTTTGGCATCTCTTGATCACTTACTCTTCAAAAGAAGCTTTTTTTGCTAGGAGAATATTAATTTCCATTAAAATTATTTATTCGTTTTCTGATCGTTGTTTTGTTCACTAATTCAAGAAATCACAGCAAAGCATCACTCTTTGTAGAAAAGCCTTATTGTATAACCCCAGCCACAAGCACTATGTTTTTTAAATCTTTAGGTGATTAAAATTAGCATACTTGTACTATTTTTGATGGAATAATACTGATGTGTGAGAATCTCTATTGGCAGTCACCATAAATGGGTAGGAGTTAGCTGAGAAATGAAACAGGGGCATCAGAAGGGACAGGTGGTTCTGGTATATGGTAAAATTGAATATATGTTATTTTTCAGACAGTTTTATTCTATGGACATAGATTTAACATTTTCTTTTTCTTATTGATTTTCTGAGAATGGCAGCTTCATGTTGGGAAAATATTTTATTTCTTTTTGTTCAGATTTCCCACAATCCATTAATTATTTGGTATTTGAGAACTCTGATATTTCATAACCAAAAGTGACAGGGTAGGAATGAAGGGAAGTCAGAATACATGGTGCCACAGCTCATGTAAACTTAAGTATTATAAAAAGGAAGATTTAGTTGAAAATAATGCAATATAAATTCCTTTGTTTTACAAATTTATTGTGTTTCTGTAGGATGTAAATCACTTGTATCATTTATTTTCCAGTAAAAGGCTGAAATTACAACATTTCCACATATGTGTATGTTAGAAGCAAGTCACAGTTTTTAATTATGAACTAGAAATTCACTTCATGTAAATTGCAACAGCTCCTCTGAAATCAGCAGAGTTACATGAATTTATCCCACCGTAAGTTCTGGACAGTCTGTTTTAAATAGAGCCCCAAATAGTCAGTCTGACTGTCCTGAAAGCTAAGCTTATCTTGACAGAAAGGTCTACTAGTTGACAAGGATCAAATAATGTTTATTTTATACATCTCCTCCTATTCCTTGGATTTGGTCGTAAGTAGCCTGTGTGGTTTGTATTCCATACAGAAGGCCTTCCAGGGATTTTGTCTTCTCAGAGCAGCTCAGCACTGGCTGTCTCACCCCGATAGCAGGGGAGCAGTTGCCACATCCTGACCGTGGCTCCTACCTGGGTTTTCAGAGCACTGTGTTTGTCAGCCCAGACGGGCTGGGGAGAGTGGCAGTCACCATTCTGGTCCCCCTGACCTCAAAGCAGAATGGGTTTTGTGCACCATCAGCCTAAAGATCCTGTATTTGATCTGGTTTGTTTGGTGACTGCATTAACAAAAATTAATATTATAGGGAAAAGCATTTTGTGCAGTTAAGTATTCATCACCAAACTGGTTGCTGCCATCCAAATTTCCAAGTATCTCATGTAACTTTACTCCTATATGAGGATGAGGTTATCTTATATTTGGAGATGTTTGTCTGATGCCTGTCCAGGTTTATTTAATTTTTCTTGTATAACAGAGGATAACTAACATGATATAGTTTTCTAGACAGAATTTTGTTTATGCTATTCTGAGGCAACATGAAGTGGAACGGTTACACTGGAAAAGGGTTGCTAGCTTGAGTGCCCAGAGACAGAATGGTTTTTCTGCAGAACAGTAAGAGAGCTTCAGACTGTCTAAAACTATAATCTTTTAATGTGCTAAATCTCAATTTAAAAACTTTAAACTAAACTCACAGTCTTTTTATATTATGGTAAGCTTGTCATAACTTGCAGATGTAGGCTGGCAAATAGTGTATCTTATATTGAGCAAATAGGAAAAGAAAATTAAACCTTCCCTGTATAATTTTTTCTACTTAAACTTACTGGAAAAATGCAAGATGGCATGAACTGTGAAGTACCAAGACAGCAAATTTAGTTCAGCTTTTTCCTGGGGATGAATATTCAAGGATACTGAAGCCTTTCTGCTTCAATTCTGAAAAAGATGCAAAGTAAATACTAGGTTTGTACTCATTTCTCTTCTTTGTACATCAGGTATCAAGGCTCTTGCTGGTTTTAATTTTGGCAAGCCCAATTACCAGGTTTGCTTGCCAAGGCTGTAGAGAAACATCATTTGTTGGCAAGATGGACCAGATGACATAATGTTCATGCTTGTTCCTTGCTGCAGCTTCTGTACTTCTGCTAAAGATTTGCAGCACTGTTGCTTTGAGGTTTTGCTATTGCTGTTGTTTCTTGACCACTGAAGTTAAAGCTACTTGCTTATAACAAAATAAAGTACAATGTATTTGAAAGATATGAGCATTTATCAAAGCTGTATTCACGGGGTTTGGGTGTCTGTGGGACACATTTTCAAAGGTGCCTAAAAACATAATAAACATGTAGAGAAACATGAAGTGACTGAAAGGCTAAGTGATAGTTTGCTCTTTGAACCCAATCTCCTGGTAATGAATGCTACTCTACTGAGTAAAAGGATTTGGAAGAACAGATTTCCACCTATTTTACCACATGAGAAAAATCTATTAATCTCTCTCCCCTCTGCAGGAGTGCTATAAATGCACCAAAGCATGAAGTTAAGTGTTTTTATACCTTTTAATGATAAATTGTCCATATTACTGTTCTTCTTTTAAAAGCAGGAACTATATTAGGCACTTCTTCAGGAAATTGGCTCTCTCCTCATTAAGCTAATCTTTTGCCCCAGAACATGGATTATTCCACATGTTCACCATCGCTAAAACATGCTCTCACCATTAAGTTGTTAATGAAGGTACCTAAGTAAGAGATACCATTACAGTCATTACCTAGTGACAAGATTTAAAATTATTCTGACATCTCATCTCTTAGGCTGAATTCTGTTCTCATTTGGTGTTTCATTATCAAGATAGGAATTAAAATAATAAAGTCAGCATTTAGCAAATTTCTTTCTGATCTTGAAGCCATATGGTCCTGTTTCATGATGGTAACTGCTGTAGCCTTCATCTGTTAAAAGAAGAGTGGCAGTAAATAAAAATGATAAATAATTCTTATGGTTATTGTTCTAAAAGACATGACATAGGTGAATAGAAGATTGCCTAAACTAGAAGTGGATAATCACCATTTAGTTTGGCTGTCACTGGACCACAGGATCCTATCCTAATCTCCTCTCTCTCTCCATCACCTGGGATTTAGATCTGGCCAGAATCTGTGCTGCTATTATCTTTTCTTTCTCAGCACACCACTGTTTCCTTTTAAATTAGCTATGAATTAAATTTTTCTGTGTTCAAAAATTACAAAGTCATAAATATCTGACTGATCTGGTTGATCAGAGATCACAATAGACTTTTAAGTAGCTGGCAGAGTAGACAGAGACCCTGTTCTGTGAATTTGCTTTCTGTTTTTCTTATTTATTTTGAGGACAGCCTAGTAATGTGCACTATATTTAAGTAATGTGTGCATGCATCCAATGTGTTTATTTTGTTTTGCTTCAGCTGCAGTGATCAGCAAATGCATGTGCAAAGCTGAGTACAGGTAAATTGTAATGCTAGTAAATTGTTTGCCAAAGCCTCATTACTGGGAGGAAACAGTAATGCCAATTTGCAGCTAGAAGCATCTTTTAAGTAGCATTTCATTCTAGCAGAAGGGAGCTTGATCTGCTGCAGGAGAGTAACATCTGTGCACACACTGTAAGGGTACACCTGCACCTGCATTTCTGTTTGGCTCAGGAGCATTATTTTGAAATGTCTCTCCTAACTCTGCCATGTGTGACACCCCATCACCTTGGCTGGTTATCCAGTGCCACCCCAGAGCCTCCATGTTCCTGCATACCCCACGCCAGGCCAACAGCATGACCTGTAAAAGCCTCACTCCTGAGGGCTGCAGCACAGCCACCATGTTATTTCACATGGTGCATTTAAAAAAAGCCAGCTCCTTGCTGTTGGCATTACCATAGTAGCAGTAATAACAGTAATAATGATAGTAATGATGATGTCTCACAATAAGAAGGGCCATCCTGTAATGTGTGTGTGACTTTTCTCAGAGGGAGGGAGCCCTGCTCATTATGGGCTAAGCCAGCCTGTGCCTCCAGGAGCTAGGAATCACTGACCACATTTTACCTCAAGGTATGCACATCTTGCCTATAGTTTATAAGAAGAAATACTTTCCCTGAAACTTAGGAAGTACAGGGTGTCCACTCACAAAATGCCAGGGCTGTCCTGTTTTGGCCACTAATGACAAAGGTGAATTTTCTTCATGGTGATGGTGTGTTTATATCTGAAAATTAAAGGAAAGGAGACAAAAGTAGCACCTGCATGCCTTGGGGTTAAGTCTTGGAGAATATTTGCAATGGAGAATTATTTATAGCATTTGTGTATTTACAGTCCTGCAAGAGCAGCATTTTATCAGAAATTGGGGACTACTTTCAAGCAAATATAAATTGGTTAATCTCAAACAAATAGACAAGAGAATATGAGATTGAGTAAATTCAGGCATTAAAGGAAGAAAAGGGCAGAAATATCAAAAACAAAATAAAGAATGACATTCAGTGGAATAAGGATATATCAGCTGATATTTATGCAATTACTACATATTTTGAACTTTTGAGTCACTTTTCCTTGGTTTCCTGTGTTTCTTTTATCTCCATGTTGATGCCAGAAATATTGTGATAGCTTAGAGATTCGCTCTTGTGCAAAAGCTTGCACATTTGAAGCTGAGATTACAGGTACTTGGGGGCTAACACCAAGTCTGTTTATTAGCCTAGAGAGAAACAAGCTCCATGAATACCATTTATTCATTTGTAATGAATAAATAACTTAAAGGAAATTGATTTGGAAATAACTATTCAAAGGAAGAAAGTGCTAATATTTCAGTTCAACATTTGCATGAAGAATTACTTGCAAAGTGTTATTGAAACATATATCAAGGTACTGAATAAGGAAAATATTTATCCATAATAAGTATTTGATAAAAATATTGCCCAGCTTTGCAATGAATAATTCAGTCTGCATTAGTAAGATGTGCATGACTCTGCACATTATTCATATCTTTATAAATGCTATGGTAAATTGCTACAGGTTAATAGGTACTTATATCTTTTTCTGTGTAGAATGCTATTGCGTCCAATTTCTCACAGGAGTTGAGCCACCCAGAAGTTTAAATATGATAATGAGTTGCATATACTAAATCTGTGTGTAAATCAGGCCATGGCAATGTTAATCACAGGGAGGCTGATTGGGACTGGCATGGAGGGATAATGCAGCAGCCCAAACTAGGGACATGTTCTGTAGGGTTCTGTGTGTATTTGTTTTACCCTAAACATCCTTTTCTTACCAATACAAAGGGCATGTTTAAAATTGATACAATTTAGTGTTTAAAAGCTGATTAGAATCTGAACAAATTGCTGATGGGAAGTACCAAAAGATGGGTAAGACTGGACACTGTGATCAAAGATGACAAACCCTTGTGGAAAACGACACAATAATCTAGAAAGCTGACTCAGAAAGACCTTCCCTCCATGTTTCTACTACTGTTTCACTACAATTGACATTTAGGCAGGCAGTGGGAGTCAAGCAAATACCTGTGAATCTGTCATCCTGTTGTTAAGCTCTGGACAGGCAGTGAACAAAACCATGTTCCAAGCCACAGAGGTGTATATGAGGTATGTGCAAGAGAAAAAGGAAAAATAGATTGTGAAACAGTAATAACATTTCCTCTAGATTTAGCTTTTTTAAAAGCTTGTCATTCTAAAGCAAACTGCAGTTGCTTGATTCCAAAAACTGTGTGCTTTCTGAGAGGATTTAAAGTTAAGCTGGTTCGATTATTCACCCTCTGACTTCAAAGAGCTCTCTAGACTGTATAAACCCATATGCCTGGTTAAAAGTTTGCATCTGTTGTAAAGCAGTTTTAATAACATAGTTATATTGCCATAACGAAGATAAATTAATAATAGAACATTAAGAAAGTGTTGTATCTATTTACATCTCTCTGCTTATCTTTACAGGCATCCTAACAAACCATTATTTCTGTACATTGAACTATGCAGTGGGGACGTACACATTGTGCTAGTGAAACGTGAGTTATTTTTTCAGGAAGCCAAGTCTTATAATTCACTGAAGAAAAGCCAGGCAATACAGTGCAGGCCACCAAGAACACAGAAACATGATGTCAGTGGGGCTTTGAAGGCACCAGACGTTACCAGAAGCCTTAAATACACATCACAAGCAGTAAATTACTTTTCTCAAGAGAAATGAAATCTTGAGAGCTGGGTGAAACCAGTTTTAGGGCCTAACTGGGACATGTGTTGAGTTGTGTAACAGCCTATTGCAACTGGCTGGCAGCACAGGTGGAGGCTCCTGTAGATGGAACAAAAGATTGCAACAAAACCAACTGGTCACACAGGAATCTTATTTCAGAATTGGGTATGCAAATTGATCACTCTGATATCCTCTATGGATGCATATGTAAAATTATTTCATCATTATGTTTGCTCTAGTGATGTATTGCTTTTGTTTGGTTTGAGGCTTTGCTTTAATTTGGGTGCAGAAAGTTGTACATTTTGGTTTTTCTTGGAAAACAAACATCTAACTCTTGTGTTGCTTAAAACACCTTTGCTTTATACAAAGCTTGCAGTCCTTCATCATCCCTGATGATGCCATTCCCTATGTCCAATCCTAGCATAATTGGTATTGTAAATCACTGGAAAAGACTGCAAGAAGCAGATCTGTTTAGACAAAAAATATGGGTTTACAGCCTATATGGTCTTTGTAGGAATAAGATTGTTGTGACTGATTTTTAAGATGAAGAAAATTCATGTGCCCTTTCTGCTTGCTGTTTTGTGCTGACATAGACTGATAGAACAAATATATAATTAATGTTTACACAAAGCTGTACTAGAATCATGTAGGTTTTATAGCATGGTCACACCTGAACAGCTTGATGATGTTGAATATGTAAATTAAAGATGTTCTTGCTGCATAAAATGATGCTGCATGTTGTAATTGACAAAGCTGAAACACTGACTTACAAATTAGCCAGGCTGTCCGGTGAGCTTGTTAAGCAGCATCCCCTCAGGAGACAGCAGTAAATGTGAATGATCAGCCATGAATCCACTTAGTGGATATCCTGTAAGGATTCATTTTGAGACCACATTTTTTATCTGTAGACAGTTCTGAAAAACAGTATCTGTAAAATGATTCCTTGCTGCAGACATTTGGTACAGGGCTGGTGTTACAATTACAGGACCACCATTTTCTGAATATAATAATAATAAAGGATTTGACTAGGAAATAATGTAAGCAGGATTCTGATCCACCAGAAGTTGACAGTGCATGCCAGCTGTGGGTAACAGGCAGCCAGCCTCCCTTGGGATCACACTGGACTCTGCATAAGGCAAATCTGCTTTCCCCCTCCCTTGAGACAGAAGTTTCAACCTGGAGAAGCAGCATAACGTCACACTTCAGCTCTTATTGACACCTCATTGCTAGAGGCATTACTCTTTCATTTTGAGACCTTCTTACACTTTTCCAGATTTGACCTGCTTTTTCTTTTCTGTTTGAGAACTACTGTTACATGCTATTCTAAATGAGAGATTTACCCTTAAACACTCTGAGAGATGCCTTCTCGGGTGTTTGGGGTTTTTTTTCCTGTGTTATAGCTGATGTTATCTACACGAGTGGTCTGTGTTTTTAGAAAGTCATTGATCTCTGCTGTATCAAATCCTAACATGTTCATTAAGGACCTGTTTCAGACAGGCAAAATTCCCTCTGCTTTTTTGTTTTCCTTTGTGTCCTTGGTATTTGGCCTCTGGCTAATGTATTCTGGCTCCTCACACTGCCTGCCTTCCCTCAGCACCCTTCATTCTGGAAGGCTTTGCTTGGTAAGTACCTGGCTTCCTCTGAAGACCCTTCTAGGAGAAAATGAATGCTATTGGCAACCTCAGGAATAAATAGCTGAAGCCTCCATGCTGAGACAGGACAGAGTGTCTTCAGACCAAGCTCCAGGGTAGCTCACACTGCAGATCTGAGCAGGCTCTGACACGAGGTTATACAGGCCACATCACAGTTCTGTGGGGTGTTTAGTCACCTCAGCTCTAACTCAGGCTGTGTGATGTAAAAGCAAAAATGCATCTAATTTGCTGAATGTCTGAGCAGTTGTATCTTAAGTATATATTTTCCATTTATATTTTCTCTTGACAGGCTATTCATGCAATAAGAACCTGAATTTGTTTGTACTGAAAAGACCTAACTTCATGCCATTTTTCAGCTTCAGAAACTATGTATGAATTTTATTCCAGCAGGATCTAATTCTTTATTTCACTCAAGCAAACCCAAGATGTTCACACTGCTAAAAACAAACAACAACAACAACAACAACAAAAAAAAACAACAACAGCCTGGCAGTTACAGTACAATTTTAACAGCATTAAATGATGCATTAGCCAAGACCTTGCTCTCACCAGATATAGCATGGTGTGTTATAAGTATTAGTAAAACTGACCTTCAGTTGTGAAATTAAGTTAATAGATTTGATGCACATTTGGCCAAACATCTACACTTAGTTTGGCAGGGCAGCCCCCCAGGCTACTCTGAGATATGCAGCCCCTTGGCAGTACTGCTGGCATGTTGAAGCTGATAACAGAGAGCTGTGTGCTCCTCCTAAGGTGGGATGTGAAGGTAGAAATCACACATGGTAAGCCTTCAGGTGGGCTCAGAGCATCTTCCTATGTGGACCTTATTCCAGGGTTAGTTCCACCATTTGGGGCGAGATGAGACTACAGGGACCAGTCAATCTGACCATCCATCAGAGAACTACACCCACTGCAGCTGGTAAATTTGCCTCATACAAATTATATTACTGCACCTGGGCTGCTTTTAATTGAGTACTACATTTCCCTTTTTATTTGTGGCTCAGCTTTGGCAAAATCACTAATATACAGAGACAAAAAGCTCCACAAAAAATACTGTGAGCCTTTGGTAAAATGCCAAGAACTGTAATTACTGATGTGCACAACAAGCCATTTCACTTGTGGTGGAAGTGTGATCCTAGCATTGATTTTCCTGTTACAGCATCAAACTCCATGTATGATGCATTAACAGCACTTCAGTGGGTGGGTATATAAATCTGTCACTTGTTACAGCTGCCTCAGTGCCTGCCCTCTAACAGCCTCAAAACCTGTGCTGTGCCCCACCAGGGCATATTCCAGTGGTGTGAGAAACGATCACTCTGACACATGAGAAACCAGATAGTGAGAGGGGACATGGCAGCACATCCTATCTGCAAGATTGTACCTGCCACAGCACCCTGAATGGTGCAGGCAAGGGAGTCAGGAGGTTGCAGATTGGGCAGGAATTAAATGAGTAGTTTATCCCCCGAGATAGGGATCTGCCAGTGCAGGTGTGCCAGTGTACCCTTGAACTGCATGTAGGGCATGACCTACTGTGCTTGGGGTTGGGTGAAGCCCTTTGTCTCATCCTCATATGAAAGCACTGATCCAAGGCATGCACGAAAAAGAACATTCCCACAGTTCCTATTTCTATGTAAGGACATTTTATAAATCCCTAAATATAACTTCTGTGTTATCCACTTGGTCCACCTGCCAGCAAATTTGCTTTTGAAACACACTTAGTAAATGGTTGCTCCATGTGGCTTAGCCATCCTGCATAAAATTATGAAAGAGTGAGAAGTAGAATCCCCGAAAGACAGGTGATACAAAAAACCTCAACTGCTCACCACCAACAGACCAATGCTCAGGCTGTTCCTGACCAGCAGCCCCTCAGCAACCTGTCCCCAGCCATGTGCCAAGTGTGATGCCACATGGGATGGGATATCCCTGGAGTACTTGGGGTCAGCTGTCCTGGCTGTGTCCCCTCCCAGCTCCTTGTGCACCCCCTGCCTGCTCACTGCTGGGTGGTCCAGAAAAGGCCTTGACTGTGTGTATGTGCTGCTCAGCAGTAATGAAAACACCACCAATTATGAGCACTGCTTGCAGCACAAATCCAAACCACAGCCCCTGTGGTAGCTACTGCGAAGAAACTGAGCTCTAGCCCAGCCCAAGCCAGCACAGTGCAAAAGCAATGCAGTATTTCTTGAATGTGCTAAATAGAAAAGTGGTAACCTGGTGAGAGTTTATATCATAGGGTCAGTTTATGTGTGCATTCATTTTCCTATGCTTGATATGTGAAAGTGGTATCACTCATCCAGACTTTCCTGGGGTTAGTTCTACCATAAAATGACAGGCACTCAACAACTGTGATCTGAAGATAAGTTAAATTTATTCAGTATCAGCAGTGCATCGTTCTACATGGCTTGGGGCAGTGTGATTCATTATATGCAAGAATCTCCTGCAAGAATATTAACTAATCTTATAGGAATATTAAATGTGTTGAAGAAATTTGGCTCCAAAAATTGCTTCCTTGCTTTCAGTAATTCCTATTACTATTTATTTTTAAGCAAGCTTTCCAATACTGCAAACTGCAGCACTTCCTGGCTTTGTTGCTGTTTCTTGTGTGGCTAACTGGAGCAAAAAAGGTCCCCATAATATTTGGGTTTCTCCTAACAAATGGCAAGAATAAGCTCCAACCAGTGACTTTGAAAACTTAATGCTTCCTCCCTGGTATTCCTTAGCAAGAAAAATTTCACCACCGAAAAATAGTCTGACACTGTCCAAACACAGAAACCAGTACAAGTGGAAAAGAAACATGGGGATATTTTTGCTTTATTTCCTAGTATATGCAGATAAAGAGCCATACTTATCTGCACACATGAGATCATTTAAACTTTTGTAGTACCCTATAAATTTGTATTCCTCCTTCCTCCCCCACTGGCAATAATGTACCACAAAATGAGTTCTCTAAGTCACCTCTTGTCAGGCTGCCACCTGTGTGGTCCTGCCTGGACCACAGCAGCTTCATGGAGGCACTTGGCAGGGCCATGGGAGAGGCTGCCTGACCTTGCTGGTTCTCATGTCTGACTGTGATGGTCTCTCTCCAGCCTGTTCTCTTGCCATGAATCGCCTCTCACAGGTGTCCTGCCACATCTGCCCTTCCTTGTGCTCTGTGCCCCCAAATGCCTCCAGCTTTGCCAGGAGGAATCCTCATCCTTATGGCTACCCCTTGGCCTGACCTCTCTATTGGAAGGCTGCCAGTAAAATTAGAAATTAATTTCAGGTCTAGTAGTGGTTTTACATGATGCGACTGCTTGTCTGCTGGGAATATTATTCAATTCCCAGAATCACTGGGCACTGAACAGACTGTGCAGAGTAACAGTTTTCGATCAATACTGACCTGAGCTGGAGATGAACCCATCTGGAAGAGATGAGAAGTTCTGGAAAGCTCCCATTTAAAATTCCCTTTGACATGCCAATTCCCTACTACTGGCCGATCCCTTCTTTCCCAGGATCATTATGAAACAAACTCTATTTCATTTAGGTCATGACCTTATGTCTGATTTTTCAGAGAATTATGACCTACTTTGTGGCTGGGGTTTGTGCTTGCTTTTAACTCTTCAGATGGAGTAAATAGTAAGGGAGTTAATTACCAGAGGAGACACATTTATTTTTAATACATTTAATAATTTATCTTTAATATTTCTAATAGCTTCTCAGTGTAACCAGTGAAACGTAAAAATATTTAGGGCCCTTCTTTGTAAATCTGTTGCTTTTACTCCTAACCTTGATGAAGTGTCTTATACATTACTGCAGAGTATTAAATGAAATTCTGCCAAAATTAAATTAAAGTAAATTAAATAAATTTCTGGCCTGACATACTGTAAAGTGTCCATAGCTTAGAATAATGGTGCATCTTCCCACTGGCTAAACTGGTCTAAGCCTAACCATGTGTACAGGAAGAAAGGAAAAGCAAAATAGGAGATTGCCCCTCCCCACTCTTATTCCACCTTTCTCTATACTAATCTGAGGATGAGCTTGTGAATGGTCATTAAGGAGGCCAGGGCCCAGTTTGTTGAGCATCTGGCCTAGATCCTCAGCTGGTGTATATAATTTATATTTTGAACCTCATCACACCAGCAGCAGATTGTGTTCCTGAGCAGTAAATATTGACTGCTATGAGGCCCTATTGAACAAACCATTCTTTTCTATTCAAGTTATTTTCCCAGATTAAGTCCAGATAAGCAAATTAAAGCATGTCACAGTAAGATAGGCCAACATAGCAGGGTTCTGAAGCTGCATTTTGATTTTTGCTGGAAAGAAAATATGTCACCGATGCTGTACCTTAACCAGGTCATATTACAGTTTCCCTGAATTATATTTACCCCTTTCCTAAAACAATCAAGATGCTGCTAATTGGGCCATAACACACAGCACTTTTCTGAATAGTGTGGTACATAATAAGCAGACCTCTAGGAATAGGGGTTAACCAAAGACCTGATAGAGACACAGCCCTGAAGACCTTAATTAGCTGAAACAGTCTCCGACCTTCACTTTGCTTTGTCCAAGTAGAGCCTCCAAAACAGGCTGTAACACATTTATCCAATAAAGTTGTCACACGAGAAAGGCTGCACAGCAGTGCTTGGTTGGGCCTGCCTGCACTGAGAGGTAAGAGGATCTCAGGTTGTTTACCAGAAGGTGTTACACAATGCATAAGTGAAAACCAGGCTGGCAGGCTCTGTGGGAGCCACACTGCATAGCACCTCCCCAGCTGCCTGGGTCAAAAGCTTGCATAACATCAAAAAAAGTAATGTGTATCTGTGATAGTATTTGAAAAAGCTCCATAAAAAAATATAATCTAGTGTAATTTTCCAGCTCAGCATGGGATTTTGAATTTCTAAGCTATAAAGAGAAACAAAAGACTAGCTTCTATTGACATATATTGTTTGGTTAATTTTAGATTTTGTGGCACTCTCGGTAAACCATTTCACACATTTAGGTAATTTCTTGATACAGTTGCATATGAGTAATAATGCCAGGAAACACTAACTTGCTTTATCCCTCTCATGCAGTGCCAAGTAAGAAGCTCTGATGAAGTCAGAGCAGTTACTCCAGTGTGAAACACCCAAGTCTCACCCTCGCACCACACAGAGCAATGCTGTCACTGTTTTGTTTTAAACACACTGTTCTGCGCTGAGTCTCCAAATTTATGTTATTTGACTCAATAAATGTTTGATGGTCTCAGTGTAGCATCTAGTGGAGAAAGGGTAAATAACAGAAAAAATGCAAAGCAGAACAGTGCCATTAACCCTGGTGGACAGTGGGGACGAAAGTGTCCCCCGTTGGGGAGGGGGAATACTGAGAATGCTCCCTCAAATCATTCAGTGGAACACTTTGAGGGTTTCTGCAAAGTGGCTGCTGTTAACTGGGTACAGTGCAGGGCTTCTAATCCTGGCAGAGCAGGATGGTATCACTGGCCTGGATCCAGCTCAGGAGAGTCTCTGTTTAAGGTATACAATTGCTATGAAGGCAAATTGTCCTTTAGACATTTCCTTAATTAGTTTAAATTTGCTTTTGCTGCAGCAATAATGTTTCTGTCCTGGCTTAGTCTATTGTTTTGTTTTTTGAGTTCCTGCTAATACTGTCTCCAATTTAACTAGAGAGCGAGAGTTGCTGTTCCCCAGATTTTGTCCTGACTTAGCCCTTACACAACCCAAACGATGTCAGTGTTGCAGCAGCTGGTCACACTGGAAACACCACAGCCTGATCTGGCTCACAGGGGACTTGGCTCAGGTCTAGTCCAGGACCGTAGTGCAGTCAGACCTTGCAGGGCTCAGGGAAGTTGTGAATGCACAAGCAAAGCGGGAATTGTTCCTGGTGCCTTTGCATATTTAATCTGGGATTCAAGGGCTTAGCTTTCGAGACATACCAAATCTCAGCAAGTCGTGAAAAAAGGGGTCCTCTGTGTAATTATTTAACAACAGCAAAAAAAGCTTAGTGTAACATTTTTAATATAATTTTTTCTGAATGTCATTATTATATCCTGTTTATAAACAAATTAGATTAGCATATCCATGGTAAAAGAGAAGAAATCTTAACTTTCATTAACTGTGACCTTAGCAGAGTAAAGAATAGAAGGCTTGTTTTATAATTATTTTCTTTAAACTTTATTGTGACTTTTCAAGTGCATAATGTCTTTAGTATTTTATGGGGAGGTGAACAAAGAAGCACAAATCCATGCACCCATCTGCCTCTAGGCAGAGTTCATAGTGGAGAGTCCTCCACTGTTAGAGGGGGGAGACAGCTATGAAATTAATGATGGGTTTGTAGAGCCAGTTCCTCATGATATGGCATGGAAATGTGCTGCCTTGGGCAGGAATACAAAGTAGAGGGTATGTCCCTCATTAACAGTACCTCCAGAGAACACTGTGATTAATCCAAAATTATCTGAGATACAATTTCTTTGCAATTCATGAGGCATCTGTATGTTGCCACGTATGTGTAGCAAGCAATTACAGAAGAATCTGCATTAGCCTTGTGGCACTAACCAATAGGCAGCAGACTCAAGGGTTCCCCACTCTGTATTTGTCCTTGCTAAATCTTGGAAGCAAGACAGATCATATCTGCTCACTCCTTCATCCCCATTAACACACTGAAGGTGTAAAGTAGGGGGGGATTCTTGTTTTCCTACCCTGGTGCAAAGAGCAGAGCTGATAGTGCTGCCTGCAAGCAGTGGGACTGCCCAGCTGTCTTCCAAAATGCCTCCCAGGTCATCTCCTAAAGTGTCTTTCAGCTCTGTCTTAATCTCAGTCCAACCCCCCATTACTTGATGTTTTCTACTCCTCTGAACTGCTGGGGGTCCTGTCCGGTGACCCCAGAAAAATGTTCGCTGCAATGAGGGTAGCTATCCTGTTTTTGAGTACTTAAGAAAGTACTTAAGACATCACCAAAAAGCCCCTCTCACTGCAGTCCAGTGACAGCCTGGAGCTGGAGAGAAAGATCCAGATTTTTACCTTTTTTCACAGAGTGGAGTTCACGGACACCTTCTACTGTCCTAAAGGCGACTTGGGAGTATCACTAACAATATTACTGTAAAGCCAAGCATTCAAAAAATAGTTTGTTTCCAAGACTGAGAAATAATATAGGTGCATTTTCATTTTCATTCTGTTATTCTTTGGGGTTTTTTTCTGACTTTCATCTTTCATGTTTCCAAGTCCCCACAACTATTATGACTAGAAACATCATCATTATCACTCTTATCAGTACCATGGCTGTTTGTAACACTAATACATGAAAGCGAAGTTTCTTAGATAACAAGCAAATTTTATGAGCTGTGGGTAACATTAAAAACCTGTTGTAGATCAGATGAAAGCCACATTAAATATGCAACTAAATGCTAGCCTTGGTGGTGGTGTCATCAGAGCCATGAAGCACTGACAGATCCTGTCCTCTGTGTGTGGTCCCTTTGGGGCTGAGTAAAGAACATGCAGGTAGGGTTGTTGTGTAAGAGCAATACTGTGCTTTGGTGGTTTCAACGTCCTGATTCCATGGGGCTGCCAACTCATCCTTTACTGGATTCCCTGGTAACCCATAAGCCAATTTTGTGTCTGTGAAAAGCATCTTTCCAGGGCTCTATTCACCAAATGGCAAATAGTTTGAAAACTTCTGCTGGCTCTCTGGTCCTCTTGTCTTTGCTGAAAGTTTCAGATGTCATGTGGTACATTCCATCCATTCTATTTTTAGGAAACAAATATTTTTAAATAAAAAGGAAAACATACACCATTTTGCACTCTTGATCTGAATATATTTTTATCTGCCCCATTAGAAAATGCAGTGAGCTGAATTTTCTGTAAATGTTGATGCTTTTTATTATAATTAGTCTGGCTAATTTCTACACTATCAGTCCAAGCTTTCTAAATTTTTTTCTACTTATGACTACTCAACTTTGCAACCACTTCAGGAAGCCATAAAGTGAATATTCTATGAATCAAAAATGCAGAACAGGTTGTACAGTTCCAGGAAGATCTTTACTGGTCAAAAAAATCTGTCTTGGCAATTTTTTTGCAGGGAGGCCAGAATATGGGTGTACCAGGAAGTATTTTGCACATATGTTTTGTTTAGCTGAGTTGCTGCTGTGCCATCTTTGTCTTTTTCTTAGGACAGGCCAAATTTGGCAGTTTTCTGTACAGCACTCTAATTCAATGTCAGAACAAACCACAACAGTCAATAAAAACACTCTTTTATTTTTCTCTTCAGAGATATTTGTTAAGAACACTTACTTTGGAAACATGTCATGTTATACTGCAATGGAGGAAGACATTTTCAGGACTGAGGCTGCATTTCTGGCTATGTTTTACCAGCAGGGGAAAAGCCCTGCACTGCTGCTAGCTGTTGGCAGACAATGCCAACCTCAAAACCGCAACTGTGAAACTGCGGCGCAGCAAGAGGTGACACACGGTCTCCTCTGTGTCTCACACGAGTGAGGAATTCTGTGCAAACTTTTATAAAGAAGCCTGGGAAAGCTAAAGGAACCAAGCACTACAGTATTTTTTTTTAATCCACAGCAGAAAAAAAAATGGGAAGGGGTAACAGAGAAGCCATTTTCTCCTCTCTTCTTCTACGTGTATTGGTATTTTTCAAAAGGTTTCCTGATATTCTATTGGAAACAGGCCTGAAATATGAAACTGCCCATCTGAAAGGGTGAGCCCATTCCAGTGTTTGCCATGTAGATCAAGGAAGCAAAACCAATTCAGGGAACTTCTTTACCAATGTACAGTGTGTTCTGCTTATCTACACAACCTGCTGTCACCTTAAGAGAATAAAGTGGCCTTCACTCAGGGATCTTAGCAACAGAAATGTAAATAGCACTGAGTACAAAACACAGCAA
This sequence comes from Parus major, assembly GCF_001522545.3. NCBI lineage: Eukaryota > Metazoa > Chordata > Aves > Passeriformes > Paridae > Parus > Parus major. The sequence goes on from NC_031776.1 coordinate 25,387,014, forward strand.
CCTGTGCACTCACATCATTCTTATTAGAACCAGTGCTATCTGACTTTCAGCTTTGAAAGAAAACTATCTACTTTCCTGATAGTTACCTACAATTCAGTCAAATACAGGTCAAGGTAAAGTTAGGGAAAAATGAAATAAAGCCTGTGGAGGTGAAACCTTTTTGTGTGTGCTGCTCATTTCAAATATTACTTGAATTTTTTTATCACCGTAGAAAGAAATCAGTAGTAGAATTGAACTAATTCCTCACAAATGGAGCCCACTTTTATTCTCCTTGTTTTTTTGCACGTATCTTTCTCTCCTCCCTAATACTCCAGAAATTTTCTGAAAAGTTCCAAATCCAGAAGGCTTTAGTGGCAGTTGTTAGTGCTGGGTTGCTTAATTATGGACTTAGAAAAAAACTATTTTAAAACATGCAACAGAGCTCAAACCAAAGTTATAGGCCTACTGCAGAAATTACTGGGTGAGGTTCTTTGCACTAAGTCAAAATGAAGGCCTAAGTAAACCGTCATTTTAGGCTTTGTATCTGTGCAGCTGGTTTGCTGCTAAATTAAGATTACTGGATCTCATCTCAAAATGTTGATTTGATTAAACCCCTTCTAAGGTTCTAAAAAAGTTCATTAGATGTTTCATTGATTTCAGTGTTTTGCTAGGATTTCTCAGATTCAGTCCCCACAGGATATGACAGGAAGCAAGAGGTGTGAGGTGGGGATGTCTTTCTGCTGCAACTGTAATAAAAGAAAGGCTGGCCTGAATCACACCAAAGGTCCAGGTAACCTGGTGCTCTGCAGTTCCCTAGAGTGGAAATATAAGGACAGAGCAATTGCAGCTTAATTTCTTCTATTTACCAGTTCAATCTCTGACTATCTAAGGACAGAATTGGAGGCTTTCTCTATTTCTCTGCAAAGCAGCCTGTTTTTCTGTTAATTTGTCTAGGAACTTCTTGTAGCCCTAAGTATTTTTGGCATCTAAAAGATCTCATGATGATGAATTATCCAAATTAAGCAGATGTTGTTTTAATAGTACTTCCTTTTGCTTGTTTTACACTTCCATTTGAAAAAAAATATTATGGATTCATCATTGTTCTCGTAAGAAATGAGTAATTGTTGCCTGTTCACCTTTCCCATGTCAGATTTGATTTTTGATACCTGTATTATATCTCCCATTTCTCATCTATTTTCTAAATAGTTCCAGAGTAATTGATCTGTCTTGGAAGGTATTCCATCTTTCTGATCAATCTGGTCTCTCTTTTTCATGTTTTTTCATCTTTTTCCAATGCTTAAGATGCTACCACATGTCAAGATGCAATAAGCAGAATTTTGTCTTGAATTAAAGGAAAGAACATGAATCCTGAAGATTTATACAGTAGTTTTTTATTTTATTATTTCATTTTCATTCTCTTCTGTCCTTATCAGTCCTGACTCTCTGAGCAGTGAGAGAACAATTTCAGAAAACTATCCATAATGACTTCAAAACATCTTTGCTGACTGATATGAACTAATTAGAGTCTACTATGTTGCACAAGTAGATTTTTTTTTGTTTTCCTTTCATTGACATGATCATTTCATTTAGCTGCTATTTTATCACCTACCCCATCTTTATCATGATGTTTTTTCTTCTGGCTACTTTGTGTCAGCACTTTTGATTTTTCCTGAAAAATTGTGAATCCCTAGAAAACACTGTCCTATCCTGTTTCACTTACCACTTGTGAATAGATTGTAAAGCTCAGGTGTGTCTGGAATCTCACTGGTTACTCCCCTTGTAATCATTTACCCATCCATCTTCCCTTTGAAGCAGTTACTAATCACAAAGACAGCTCCCTTCCTGGGCTTTGTAAAACTGTTTGGGGAAATCTTTATATGTGATTGCTTCCACCAGGCTGCATGTTAAATGTTCTTCACATCATGTCCACAGCTCCTTTATTGGTCAGACTGGGAAGATATCCCAAACATGATGTCTCTGTCTCCCTGAGCCCCATGCATTTGGATTTCCTTTCCGTGGAAATTAGACTGAGAGTAAAAGCAAACTGAAAGGAGGAGAGGAGGAAGAAGATAGCAGAAGATGGTACAAACGTGGTCTTCTTCCAACAGGGAATCGATTATGGCTGAAGACTCCACTGTCCCAATGTTTATACAAAGTCTACATAAGCCAGCTCCTCTTTATCAGTATTTGCTGACTTTGCTGACATTTTTAAAGCACTTCCAGGTTTGCAGTTTCTGCTTCTTCTCATTACACGGTGATGAGCCATGTGTTAGACTGACTGGATAGTTATTTCTGTTTTCTCTGAAGTCTTGTCTAAAAATTTCTATTCCTCCAGAACTGAGTTCACTCCAAACCATAAATTACAAAGCACATTAATAGTTTGGTGATTTCAGATCCAAGCTCCTTTTGAACCCTGGGGTGAAAAATACATTGTTCTGGCAGTCAGGTACTATACAGTTTACCAACTGGCTCCAATAACACAGGTACCCAGTTTTGCAAATATGTTTTTTCTGACAATGCCCCTAAAGAAGGTTTTGTTGTGGCAATCACCTCAAAATCTGCCATAAAGAACAGTGATGGAAAAACGTATTTGGCTTTCTCCAGTTTTCCCTGAATGCTTGTGTTATATCTCTGTTGTCTGCTAGTTCCTCACATTCTCTGGCAGATCTGTTTTTAATGTATTTGGGAAAAAAAAAATAAATAATTAGGGTTCAAAATATTTTTTTACCTGGTTTACTATGGGGGTTTTTTTGCCAGTTTATGCTATTTGCCAGACTTTATGATTCTCCCTTTCGACAGAAGGAGAAAATTACAGTATTCCATGAGTGAATGCACAAGTGGACTTCACAAAATCATTCGGCTGTTTGCAGTGGGTATCTAGAAATTCAACTTTATGATACTTTGATGTGCATTAAAGGCAAAGAAGTTTGTCAAAGGCTGGCTGGAGAAAAAAAAAAAGACTTTGTGAAATATGATCCAAAACTCTAAGTACTGAGGTCTCCATTATCTTTCAGTTTTAGTGCACTTCTGAGCATTACCTATTACATATTTTTATAAAAGAAATACAGCCAGCCTCCAGACTGGATGATAGCTGCAACAATCTTATTACAAATTACTATTTTGCAGTATTCCAACAATTAGTACTGTTGAGCCCTATGGCACCAGATATTGTGTGAACTTAAAGAGAAAGTGAGTCCCTGTCCCAAGCAGCAAAATTCCTCTGTCCCCATAGCTTAGGACACTGTTGAACACTCATGTTCAGTATTTATGTCCATACTATGCACTATGAATATATTAACAGTGATCCCAAAGCCATGTTCCAGCACAAATTCTCTGCCATTTATGCTGAGCAGAGGCATTTCCCACATGGGATTTGGCCAATTTTAAGGTTGTTCCCTGAGTAATGTGTGTATGTTTTAAGGACTTTGCTTAAATAGGACCTTACTTTATAGAAAATGTATCTGCTAATAAACATATATTTTGCTTGATCAAGCTTAGCGTTAAGATTAAGTGCCTTGTCCCCTTTTCACAGCTAAACTCCACCTGTGGTAAGAGTAATTTATCTTGAATTGCTTTAATGCTGTGTTTAAGTAAGTCTTCTTGGCCACATAGCAGTTTTCATGTATTTCAGTGAGAGGCTTAAAATCCCATTCACATTTTTAATATACATTTTTCTCACATAAATTATCACAGCTTGGTTGGCAGGTCTTGCATGAGTAATAAGGCTGTTGGCACAAACACATACCACAGATCTGTTAGGTAAAGGAGAATCTTTTGTTTGCTTCTATATTTACACAAGAGGTTTAACATGTACAAAACAGTTTAAGATACTGGTGTTTTACTAGCAGGACACAGCAAGCCATGAGATAACATATCCTCCCCGAAATGCATCAAAAGGGTACAGATAAATCCCCATATACTGGTTTGGAAATTAAACTCTTGCTATGCAAAATATCTTTGCAAAACAAAGCTTTCATTGCTTATATACACAGGCAGACAACAGCCAGACAACTTGCTGTTATATGAAAGAGCCATGCTCCTGAAAGAGAATTGAGCTGAATGCACTTTTTACATGAGAAAGGAATGTGCTCTTTCAAGTAAATAATGACAAAGTGACATTTCAGTTTGCTTTCTCTCTTTCATTCATAATTTTGGGAAGTGATTGGTCAGGTTATAAAATGTGTAACTCAGAATTCTGCAAAGGAAGTTTTTTGCTGAATTCTGCATTGTAAGGTCTGAGCAATATCTGCACTCAAACATTCTGCATTGCAATTTTGCTCCATTGCTGTTGTAAGAGCATGAGCTGGAGAACTTTGTCTCAATGTCTGTTTAGTGCTCTTGGAATGTAGGCCTGACCTGAAGTACTCTGCACACGGTGGGAATCTTCCACTGCCTTGATTTAGGGCTTTGAATCAAGTCTTCTGTAAACAACCAAATGCAGAAAAGACAATGTATTGCAAGGAATTAACTTTGGAATGTATATATAATATCTGTATGTCACCAATTTTGTTAGATCAGCAAAACAAATCCCTTTACAACATTGCATGGTTACATTTGCCAAAACAATATTGTGTACTTCTACAACCATCACATTGAGTGGTTTGGGTTGCTCCTCCATCACACACTAAATTGAAAATAACATATTAATTATTGCTCTTCTCAGATTGAACGTAACTATATGTTTAACACAAACCATGCACAATAAAATTATATGAACATGTGAGGCAGAATGGGAATCTTAAGTGCAAATGGATTGAAATGTATGTGTAAAATTTGTGACTAAATTCTATACGATCTGAAAGAGAATTATCAGGAAGCCAAGACAACCCTGCAGCTGAGGATGCCTTTAATGCACAGAACATATGCCCTGCTCAAGAGGCCGGCAGCAGCTCACAAACGCAGGATGCAGTTGCTGGATGTTTCTACTTGCACCACAATCAGTCTGTCAGTGTAACTACAGAGATGTTCAGGAAGAGCTGGAGAACCAGGAATGCAATAAGGAATGGCATTACTGATGCTGTGTGTATTATTTTGGGGCTTTATGAAATCATCAGTCTAGGAATTGTTCAATCCAGGGGAATCAATCACATTTCAAGCTTTGTCATCTTTTAGACTTTCATTAATAAAATGTAAATCTCAGCAATTTATAACTGTTTTCTACTTTTTATCATTAAGAGGTCTATTATGTTCAAGTGTTCTAGAGATTGTGATCTGAAATTTCAGCTTATTTCCCCAAATTCAGTATTCTCACCCCTGATTCAACTTGTTCCTGAAAGAAATCATGTGGAGTATCCTGTATATTTTAATACTCAGGTAATGGGAGAGGCTACAAGCCCCTGGATTATTTAGTCCATTAACATGGAGGGGGTATGATTATTTTATTAAAAGTAAGTGGGGGAAAACACTGCTAAGAGGGAAGGACTTCGTAAGCAAAAGAACAAAACTGGCACAAGAGCAATTTAGGCTGGAAATATATATAAGGTTTGCAAACATCAAACGAATTGTATTTTAGAAAGCTTCCTAATTAGAAGAGAACATGCAAACTCCTTTAGTATTACTCCACATCTTGCTATGGTTAGGATTTTAATTGTGAAATCAAGTAACTCATTCCCAAACACTGGACTCAGTAATCTTAAGGGTCTTTCCCAGCCTAAATGATTCTATATAGTCTATGTGTCTGTTATTAGGTAAAGAGCTTGTTGTGAGAGGTTGTGTTTTAATAAGTGGACATTAAAGACGTTTTTAACCAAACCCTTTCATACACAGGACAAGTACATCAAAGGACCGGGTTGTGTTAAACCACGTCTTTGAACGCAAACCTTCCCATGGGCCACTTATGAAAATCTTTATGTGGCCAAGAGGCACAATACATCTCATACTCTGGAAAGCTCCGGCAAGGACCTGCCGGCAGTAATGACCCTCTGGGACATTTGCAGGATGAGGGTGGGTGGCCACGTGACCAAGGCGGAGGGTTACGACATTAAGACACCCCCACTGCTCTTCTGTGGCTCATTTTTCCCTCCGAACGGAGCGGGCCAGAAGAGCAGCCTGCGGCTCCCACGGGCACAACCTCCTTCAGCAGGACCTCGTCCCGCGGGCGAGGTGAAGGCGGCGGCACAGCAGCGGGACAGCAGCGGGAATGAACCACAGGCAGCCACCGCCGCTGAGGGCCGCACGCCTCAGCGCCCCGCTACGGGCGTGAGTGACGGCTCAGCTGACCAATCGGTGTTCACTGCCGCCTTCAGCCATGGTAAGCCCCGCCAGTCAGACCGCCAGGTGCACTCTCGGTCCTGCCCCTTCCCTTTTACGGACACACGCTGGACCAATAGAAAGGAGAGCACAGTGCCCGCCCCCCTTCGGCTCTCGCGAGCTCTCGGGGGCCGCCTCCCGCCCGCCGCCGGGTGACTGCGCAGCCGCCATGTTGGTTGCTATGCTGCCCGCGTGAGGCGGGTGGGAGGGCGGCGATGAGGGGAGGAGGCTGCAGGCCCTCCCCCCTCCTGCTCCACGGGCGCTCGCTCGCTCGCCGGCAGGGAAGGCGCCTCCGCAGCGCCCCGCCGCTCTACCTCCCCCCGGTCCCCTTTGCCTCCCGGCCGGTGCTGCGTGCTGGGCAGCCGCCGGTTCGTGCGAGGCAGTGCCGCGCCCCGTGAGGGAGAGTCCCGGCCCGTGCGGCCCCTCCGGCCGGTCGCTGTGAGGAGAGGGGCGAAGGAGAGGCCGGAGGGTGGGGGTGTCCTCCGCCTTCCCCCCGGGGCTCCTCCGTCCTCTTCTCCCCCAGCTCTTTTTCCCCCTCCTCCCCCCGCTCCCTCGGCCCAGCCGCTGCAGTACGATGCGGCGCTCGCCGCAGCGGCGGGACGCGGGGCGGCTGCTGTCGCTGATCCCGAGGCTGCGGCTCG
>NC_031776.1:25394068-25429151 GCF_001522545.3 Parus major
AGCGCGCACCCCCCGCGCCTCTTCCCTCCGCGCTCCCCGCTCCATCTGGAACCAGGACGTGGATGTTACATGAAGGTAAAGGCGGCTGCCGGCGCGCTCGGGGCTCCGGGCTGGGGGGACGAGGGGTGCTGCAAGCCGCGTCTCTGTGCTGTGACCACCCCCCCTTCCCTTCCCTTCCCTTTCCCCCCCCCGCCGCTCCCCCTCCCGCAACTTCGCGCTCAGGTCGCCGCGGGCGGAGAGCGACTCTGCCCTGAGCCCTTTCGGTGGAGGGGTGGCGTGCGTGTGCGCTCTCCCTCCGGTTCCCTCTCCGAAAAAACAGGAGAGCCGGTTCCCTTCTGTCGAAGGGGATGTGGGGGCTGTGTGGAGCTGGGGGGGGGGCGCGTAAACAGCCTCGAGGGGAACGAGCTGCGGGGGTAGTTCGGGGTCTCTAAAATGCGATGAACTCTGCGGAACGCCTGAAACGGATTTTTATTTTAGCGTGTTTAATAAAAAACTTTGCGATCCTGTGCTTTCTAGGCACATGTGCGCGTTGCCCTGGTTATGGGCAGGGAAAATAGGTTTGAGTGCTGTCGTTGCATTCCTCTGGTACATTTTTAGTGTCTCCCTCGAGCAGAAGGCTTGTATAATCGTTGTGTCTATATGCGACAGAGGCTTTCCGTGTACCTGGTGATGGGTTAACTCGTGCATGCTGTTGCAGCACCTGCTGGAAGAGGCATAACGTCTTTTTCCTTTCAAAAATCTCAAAGAGCGAGTAGCTAAAACTAGATAGCTGCCAGTGTACGTGAAATGTTCCCACCTCTGGTCTGTTCGAAGGATATACATCGTTCAGATGTAAAATACACGTGAATGAACTTTATGCTACTATTTACACCCATCCAGGACTTCAGTGTGGCCAAGCTGTTATAATTTCTTCGACTGTGAGATAGAAAATATTTGTGTGATTTGTGTATTACAGAAGTGCTAATGGATCTCATCTGAAGAATAATTGTTAAACTGCAGTGTGCACATACATTTACTCACCCACGGGGCATTTCTCTTGCCCTGAGCTAAACTCGGAGCTCAGTGGTAAAGGGGTTTTGTGAGTGCACATTTGTCTGCTTGTTTTGGCAAATAAATGCTCTGTAATGTTGGGAGCCACCGACGTGTTCACAGGCGTGCAGACGTTGTGTGCTCATCACATTGTAAATGTGCATTGCAGGAATACAGGAATGAGTTACATTAGAATTGGTAAACCCATTTTTTATTAGATATATGTATGTTGAAGGAAAGTTTTCCAGTTCATTGCTTGAACGTAATATATTCAGTATTATAATCTTATGGATGCCATTTTCTTGACAATGGATTTCTTGCTTCACTGACCTAAAAAGTTGTTTATACATATTGCCATGACTCTGGCTTGCACCATGTTGATAAAATATGATTCTGTGTGATAAACTTACAAATATATACATGTGTGTCAATGTTTCCCAGGCAAGTTTATACTTTATAAACTCAGAAATGTCCTGTTGGTCTGATTTTTTTGCTAAAATTTTGTTGTCATTACAGTTTCTTTGTGTTTTTAGATGATGTATGTGTTTTTAAGTTTAATTTTCTAAAGTCACATTAAACAATGAAATACAAATGCATTTTCCTCACAAGCAGAATTGTATTAAATAATTTTACCTTTCAGTATGTTTTCCTTGTGTTTGAAGTTAAATTTGTTCAGAATCAGATTTACCTATTTAGAGTTTACTTTGATGGTTACCTCTTCAGCAAAATTGTCCATGGAACATGCATTGTTTATTGCCATGCTTTACCATTCTTATGTCCTATTAATGTCTAATTTAGATTGTACAGTATTGATTGAACACCCATGCTAAAAATACTTTCAGGGTTGGGTACACTTACACTTATAGCAGCAGGAGAGTTCAGCCAATACTGTTTTTCTGTGACTAGAATTAATTAATTATTAGCAGCTATATTTGTAAAGCATGAATAAAACCCCAAATCCTGTAATCTTAGAAGTAATGCTAATGGCTCTGTGGAGTGGATGAGCTCTGTTAATGAGCAAAGTTCATGTAGTACTATTTACATGTCACTGCCATTAGCATATTTGAAATATATGGTAAGTTAATAGTCAGGGTGCATCATTTTGGCTCAGATCCTGCAGTGGCTCCTGTTTGGGCAGATGGATCCACCTGCACAAAAGTTGCTGCAGGAACGTGAGCTCAAACATTGGTTCAGTAGACATCAGGCCTGTGTTTGTGGCAGGCATTTGCTGTGTGTGAATGTTTGGTTGTGTTTGTGTGATGTCATAGGGGCTTCTGGGCACGCAGAGCTCCAGGGCTGGCAGCCTAATACAACAGTGTGTGACACGATTACTCGGGGATAAAGGGACTTTTAAAAGATTGCTTTCATATTGTAACAGCACTGCTGAAAGGTCCTGAGCAGCATCTGGGGGTTCCATTTCACTGGGTCATTATTTATGGTCGTTACTTTATACGGATTTTGTTGAGTCTATATGGGAGTTTTGTGCATTGGTTTATGTTCAAATAGAGAAAGTGGGATACACGCTTTGCAAACGTGTTCTGGAGAACTGAGGGGAAGTTACACTGGAGGGGAAGGTAGCCAGGATGGGTTAGCCATAAACTCATCTGTATGTGGGAACAAGAATAGCTTGCTTGGGGCAGTTTAGACTTTGGACATAGTCAGTAGGTTGGGTAAATGTCTTCTGAAAATTACAGTGAATTGAATATTCTGTTTTAACTTTTCAACTGGTCAAAACTTTAATTAAAACAAAGAGTAGACATGTGCATGGGCTTTTTTGGTGTTGGAATCAATCTTAAACTGTTTTCCTTAAACTGATAATAGCACATTTCTGTGGTTTGTCTTCTTACTGCCAGTAATTTGATCCTCTGGTTTATCATGATTGTGTCTTGCTCCTCCCCTTCCCCAGTCTGGGTTTAAATTTGATGCAAGATCATATGAATCCCTTGCCTTCACATCCTGTTTCTGTGTCACCTCACTTCCATTCCCACCAATTAAAAAAATGGTCAAACAAGAGAATCTTTCAGCAGATGGTTGACTGTGCTTTTTTTTTTTTTTTAATACCACACTTTCACTCTGGTGCTGTCACTTTTCATAAAATGGCCACACAAAATTCTCATGGGCATTAATGTCCTCCAACCTAAACTGTAAAAATGGAATATAATATGGAATTATTCATGGGGGAAAAGAAGGAACTGTGAAGGTGGAAGAGCAAAGGGAGGGGAGAATGGCTCGAGCTGGAGACAAAACCCAAGGAGCTCAGCAGTGGGGTGGTAATACAACAGCAGGTCTTTGCTGTCTGGACCAGCTGTTCATATATGCTTGTTTGGGAACAGAGGCTGTTTTCCTTCAGGACTTGTAATCCAGCGAAGTAGCACAAAAACAATTTTATTTGGCTTTTGAAATCCTTTAATTTCTAAAATTTTTGAGTTCCTTTTAAGTCTATATATATATATATATATATGTCTCATTATTATAGTATTATATATGCAAGTACATATTCCAAATCTCCATCTTTATTTTGGAGAATTTCAGAATTATTAGAAAACTATTGCTGTTTGTCACTTACAAAATCAATTACTTCAAGTTCATAGCAGTTAAAGGGTTCACAGAAGTTTTATTGACGTGCTGACATACCAGAATTCAATGTCCAGATGAGTAGGTTAAAAGAATCTGGTTAACAGCACACTATCTCTGTACTGGCTGTATTCAGTGTCCCAGTACATGCCACAGAATGTTACAGCTGGTGGTCACAGAGCTTCTCAGTAGATCAGACAAACAACTCAATGAATTTGTCTTTGAAATGTGAGAATTGAACCAGCTTCTCCTTTCTCAGCTTATGTACCTTCAAAAAAAGACTTGGTAGGGTGATGCAATTAGACCTCTCTTGGCACACTACTTTGTCTCACACTGCAATTATTTCTTGGACAAGTTTACTGTGACTATTGGATGATAAATGCAATTCCATTTGTGTGGTTTATGAGACACTGCCATCTCTACAGTTACATGAGGAAGGGGGAAATGGCTAATATCCATTTAAAAATAAACAGCCTTTTAATTATGAGTATTTATGATCTGTAATGAGGAATGCTCTGGGAAATATTTTCACTGATTGGGGTGTGAAGTGAGCTCTTCATTTCCACTTCACCATTTTCAGTCTGACCCTAAGATTGATGAGGAAGAAATCCACTTCTTCTGGCATGTACATTCTTACACTGTCTTTCTTGGTATTTCTTATCTTTTTCAGGGTAACTAGATTAGAGAATAATAACTGAATTATTCTGCGTGACCAAAAGTCCAGATCTTCAAATGACAATCAAATGTGGTGCTACTAGAGATTAACATTTTCATACTTGGATATTTTTTTTCTTTTTTAAATTTTTAGTTTTGTAAATTAGAATGGTGTAGATTAGGTTTAAGGAGGATGTGTTCAGTTCTCTTATTAGCCTGGGTTTTGGACTTTAAATTAAAAATTTCTAAATATGTCCTAGTCAAACCGTTGTTCTGACTGGTGCTTTTTCTTGGGAAACATCAGTTTAAGTCTGAAGGTATTGAGTAATATGTGATTTTGCTATTTTGTTTGATAGTTTTAATAAGCTAATTGGAAAAAAAAAATGTAAGCTCTTTTCTGGTGTTTGCTACGAGTAAACCAGAAAACCAATTTTAAATGGTTTTGGTTTTGTGCTTTAACTGTGCTTGGGTTAAGCAAATGATCTTCATTTTGTCTCCAAAAGGTTATTAAGACAGTTGAGTGTACTTTAGCTTTTTCCAAGTCCTTTGGCCAGGTTTTTGTATTTGTGTACCAGCATCTCTCTGACCTACAAACCACCCACTTGCCCAAAAACCCAACCAACCAAACCTCCAAAGACTGTTCTGTATCTGCTGCAAAAAACGGAAACCAGAAACAAATTATATCACTACTGCTCTGAAACTTGTGTCAGTTATTGAGTACAATAAAAGTTACATAAGTAGTGTTTTCTTAGATGAGAAAACGATTCTTAGTTAAGTAATTTGCTTTTTTTTTATGGCATAGGTCAGGTTTAAAACCAGAAATTCAAACTGTATCAAATAATGATCAAAATGTATCAAACATGATCATGAATCTCTCTCCATGTAAACCAGAGCAGCAGCTGGTTAAAAGAGCCTGCTGTGGCTCCTTTGTCTCGGTGATGAGCTGGCATACTTTGTCTTGGAGGAGATTAACAAGTGAGATTGCTGTGTTTTCTGGTCACAGTGGAAGGTAATATTTGCAAGAGTCTAGCAAATGGATTTGATAACACTGCAAAGCTGTGTTTTTAAAAGGAGAGATTCAAGTGTGACATACCAGAACTTGTGCTCTCTCTGTGTGCCAACAGAGATGCAGTGCTGAACTAACTTCACACTTAGTTCAGGCTTGAAATAGAGCTAGTTGAATAGAGTGGTTAATTCCTGTCCTTCAGGTAGAGAAATTACCACATGGTCAGTAAGAGTACATGGAAAATATAGCAGTCAGTGGAAGAACAGTTATTGTTATTAATGCTCTCTGAAGTTCCAGCTTGGCACTGTTTTTTATCTGGGCCATGAGATAATTTCTTGATGGTGCTTTTCCTTATATTTTCCTAAGCCATGAAGTTGCAAAACATGTTAATTGTCATTAAAGCTCTTATAACTGATTTGAACAAAAAAATAATCCAAAATGTGATGTATTTTTCTTTGTACAGAAAAAAATGCTTCTCACATATTACAATTATGATTCAATGCTTTTGCTTAAAAAAAAGACAATTTAGGAGGAAGAACACATTATAAAACTGTTTTCTTTCCATTAACCTTGTCAGTGAATTCAGAGATTTTTGGGGGGAAAAAACATGCAGGCTTCCCATGAAAAATTGGCTTTGGAGAGAGTTAAAATTAGCATATGTCACTTTGCATTTGTCTATCTTGATACATGCAACAAGCTGTTAGTGTCATCTGAAAAAGTGAGACATATTTTTGTCTTTTGATGTGTAAATAAGGTTAAAGATGACCAATGCTGATGTCCAGTGATCTGTTGCATTGTAAGTTGCTTTTTCCCGTGCGAACTGTGTGTGTGCACTGCATATGCCATGTTTTGTACTGTGTCTAAACTGCTTATAGTCTCAGTACTGCTCTTAAAATGTTTTCCTGAATTTAGAGTGCTCCTATTTAGAAAAGCTTTACTTTTGGAGAAGGGATGTATATCAGTTTGTTGGACTTAACAATAAAATTTTATGGAACTTGCCATTTAAGTTTTAAATCTGTGGCCTGTAACTTCCAAACTGTGAGCTGCACTTGAGACTTACTTTGGAAGAGGTTCTTGCCTTTTCTTTGGGAGGCAGACTACAGTTAGGACTGATGCCACAGTCTGTTTTTAGTACTTGAGTGCAAATGAGGCTATGGGTGAGTCTTGAGAATCCTAATCTACAAGTAATTCCCCACTTACTATGTTTTAGGCTTGTGTGTTGACTCTGTAAGAAGACAGTGCATCCTGTTAGCTCATCCAAGTGCACCTGCTTTCCATAGACAGATCTGTTTAATATTTGGAAGGATGTAATGTTTCTGAAAAGAAGGTTTTGAAAGACCGAAATGTGTCTGCCTCTAAAACTGAAGGGGTGTATCATCTTTGTCTAAGTTGGGATAGAAAAGAGAGGAAAGAGGAAAAGGACAGCTGCCCTGCAATGATTTTAAAGTGTGTAGGGTTTTGGTAAACAACGTAATGAAAAAAGAAAGGTAAATTATTTTTTTTTATTGTCAGCAAATCTCATGATCTGTTGTGATATTTGTGCTGAAATAACCATGGTACACACAACCACAGAAGGGAGAAACTGAAATGCAGAAGTGGTATTACAATGGAATAAACACACCAAATGGTTATATTATGGGGTCTTACCTCCAAATGATTTGAATATTTTTTTGGCTTTCTTGTTTCCTGTGAGTTTAAATAAGACTACTGATTTAGATTCTTCAGTGCTACGGGCTGATACAGTTGCTGCTGGTTGTAGTTCTGTTATCTCAAGTTTACTATACATGCAGCTGGGTGAGGAGGGACAGAACATTAATGGTGGCGAAAGTTTCTTACCTTTCTTAACCCTTCACTAAGTAACATTTTGCTTCTCCTTTCATTGTATGATATATTACAATATACCATGTAATTCAGATTTGTAAGCTATTCGGGCTGGAAGTGGCTTGAATTTTTTAAACCTTCAGATATTCAAATTTGGACTAAGAAAATAATTTTAAAGTTTGTTGTTGGGAAAACATTATTTTTGCTTTGCTTTCCTGTGTGGTGTAATGTGGTTACAATTTTTTGGCAACTTCGCTTAATAGGTTTGCTGTTAATTAAGAGATTTACGGTATTGGTGATACTGTCTCTTCCTTTTTCTCATAGTATAGATTTGAGTATCTTGTTCTACAGTTCCTGGATCTGCCTGGGGAAGTGACCCTGGGAATGTGTGCCTGGGGAGGGATGCAGTGTGGTGGGGGTTCCCTGGGTTCTTCTGGTAAAACTGTTTTTGACTTTCCACAATACGCATGCCTGCAGAAACTCTGGATTATTTGCAAGCTTTGCAATAGTTAAGTAAATTGTATAGAATTGAATAACAGGCATAATAAAGATATTAATTAAAATATTGCTGCTTTCAAACACATCCACTTGAAAGATTGAGAGACATACAGTAAGAAAACAAGGTGTGAGTAACCACCAAGGATGTATATATACGGTTACACTTAGAGCAGAATTCCTCAGTAGAGGACTAGAAAATAGATTGAAAATGAACATCTGACAAAAAGTCCTCCAAGAGGAAATTCCTGCAGGAGAACTTCATTCTAGAGATTAATTAAATGAAAGATTAGAAATTCTCTAGATAGCTGTAAGCTATTTAATAAAACTGAAATAAGCAATTAAAAGACTGGGTTGTAGTTACTAGCAGAAGCATTGCCTCCTTTTAATGATCGTGGTGCTGTCCCCTCCCCAGTTACATATGTTCTCCCTTCTTTTATGGGAAAGCTATATGGGAGCTCATTAATGCTGGATGATTTCTGCAGGATTTTCATAAAAAGCATCTTTCTCTGAGTAAGGGTGATGTAGATAATAATTTCTTTGGCATTGGAAGCACATACACAGTCCTGAGAAAACAGAAATAAAAGTGCTTTGTAGAAATTATACTAATGAAATGTATGTGAGAGAGTAGCTTGAAAGAGAAACCTGATTAACATCTAAAACTTCAGCTCATGTTCAGCTACCTTTGAATAGAACTTATGTTGCCAGTAAAGCTACTTTCTCAAATCTCTGTTTTCTATTTCTAAGTTACATTGGTGTAAGCATTTTCCAATCCACCTCTTTACAGTCTTTTTTTTTTTTTCCGTTTGTTTGCCAGACAAACAGATTCATTCTAATTGTTGTGGGAAATGATTGTAGCTGCTCTGGTATCTGCAAAAGCCTTTTTCCACTGAAGACTTTCATATTCATTTGAATATATTTTGTGTTTTGGTGTGCCATGATAATTGTGCGTGCTCCAGCAGTTGTGTACAATAAGCTGGGATGTGTTATATGACCAGAGATCCATCTCTCATCGGATAGTAGAGCGTGATAGCAAATCATGTCATTGTGTTAGGACCAAAGATGTGTAACTACAGATTCAAAATTGCCATAGTTCAGCAGAATGAGTGTGCCATGAGTAATAAGGAAAAATAGGAAAAAAGAAATAATATATGTGTTGAGCAGTGCTAGAATAATAATTTTAAATTGCTTCAAAATAAGATACTACTTAAGTTGTTGAAGAGCTCTCTTGGTAAGATTATTTTAGAAGTGCTTATTACTTCCCATGAGAAAATAAATGTGGTTTCTGTTAAAGTAAAAATAGGCTGATACAGAAGTTCTGAAGATAAGCTTATTAATGTTATTTTTTTTCTGCTGTAAACAGAAAGCTCTATTCTAAAAATCTTCTTTCCAGACTTAAATGTCTCTTTTTAGTACTCAGAAAAACCCACAGTCAAAACTTTTCTTTTGGCAGTGTATAACTATCCTCATTTTGTTAGTGTAATTAACGTATATTGTACACTTTGGATATATCTGTATGCATAGTAAGTAAAATATCATTATATTGGGTGTATAGTGGACAAAAAGATGGAGTGATAGGATTTTAAAATTCTGTAAAATGAAGCTATGTTTTACTATAGATTATATTTGAAGAGTATTGTAAGTTATTTAGAAAAAATGTCTGAGAAGCAAATACCAGTGTTTATGCTTCCTCTTCAGGAGTGATGGGGAAAATTATTTTAAATATTGTTTTTAATTAGACTTATTTTCTGTCAAACCATATCAAACATGCTTGCACTTCAAAAAATATTGAAATGTTCTGTTGACTTTTAGAAACTTTTTGGCAATGCAACATTCTCCATTTATTTTGTCCCTTGTTTAACAGTTTTTGTGTGTGTTTTCAAAAGCACTTCCATTCACCATTCAAGGAATTCAATAGAATTCTAATAGGAACTGCACATAAATAACTACAGAAATCAATGCTTCAATTCAGCCAAGAGTTTTTTTGTGACTTCAAAAGCCACAAGAGCATTTATTATTAGAAACATACAATTGACTTTTCTTATATTATCATTTTGCATAGTGATTTGGTTTTTACCACCACAACAAGATGTTTGACAGTTTCATTTGAAAATGATGTATTTACATTTGGCATTCCAAAACAGTGTAATTTTAATCTTTTTTCTCAAGCTCTATTCGTTTTATTTTGCATGTTGTACTCTGTGCAGAGGTTGTTAGTGAAATATTCACTGGTGGATTTTTCCTTAAACATCAACCAAATGTTAAGCATAATCTCCTGTTCTTATATTGTGACGGAAATATAAAAATAGTATTCAGAGAATGGAGTTGTTTGCTTAATTTTCATCTGTTCCAACTCATGCAGTGTAAAGTAAGTCCTCTCCTTCAAAATGCTCAATTTTCTTATGCTAACAGCCACAGAAGTGACCAACCTGTGATTGTGCAGGGTTATGCTGGAAGTACTTTCAGCCTTTAGTGTTCACATTACACCTTAGGCCATGTCATCTGGAACATCTCTTTTGATCCTGAAGTTTTTAGGTGGGTTCTAGGAAGTGAGATTATATCCAAGGAGGTGGTTTGAGCAAACCAGAAGCTTTAGAAAGTTGATGTTTTTCTTTTGAAGTAGTCCGAAGATGATGTGATGTGAAATACAGCACTCTGTGTTCAGTGGTGTTTTACTGCCTTATGAACCCTTTGAGTGGTGTTTTGGGCAGTATCCATTAGGTAATGGTACAGTGTTCATATCTGGGCTGGGGAGCACATCTAGAAGGGAAGAGTTTTGTTCTGATTGTCAGCAGGGTACTCAGATGAATGGATTTTTTTTATATTCTTGCTTTACTTTCCAGTGTTGCTGTTAATTCAGAAAATCAAGCTACCAGCAGGGCCTTTTAGATGACAGTCACCTTTCCCCACCCTCACAATCTCCTAATTCCTGCTCACTAGAAAGTCTGGTTCTGTGTGAGAAGAAGGAGGTGTTAAGAGCTTTTTTGTGGATTAAATTTCATCTTGAGAACCAACTGAGAACTTGCTGCCACCAGTCCAGTCACCTTGAGATGCAGACCCACAATCTCCTCCTCACCTACCTTGCTGCATGAGTAGGTCCATGGTTTGACACTTGAGAAACATTTCAGCTTGGTGGAGATGTAGGGAAGCATGGCCTGTCTCTAGTCTTTCCCTGTCCTAATGCTCAGATCAAACTTACACTGCTCGTTGAGAAGTGTTTTGCTGGTGATGAGAGGAAAGAGAGGCAAGCTAGAGTATGGTGAGAAGCAAGATTGCTAACACAGACAATACCATAGCTGCAGAGCCATTGATGTTCATTTAGAATTTAAATCCTGCCATGGTGTTATCTTGGAAAAAAAAAAAAAGGGAAAGTGAAGCTAGAACTTCTGTTGGTTCCTCAAAGTTCTTCCCCATTTTCTTTTCTACTTCTGTCTTATTCAGATTGCATTTGAGTCAGCTGCTTTCATCTTGACACTTAATGTCATTCAAGGATCCACAAAGTTAGTATGTTAATGTCTGCATTTCAGCTGACTGATAGGTACACCAAAACCTATCTTAATTTTGTCACTGCAATATGAAGCTGCTTTTAATTTCCCAGGGTGTTTGGCATTTATCAAAACAAGATAATGGAATGTTGCTGGCACAATTTGTAAGCCTACTGTTTAAAGTTTATTAAACATGAATTTTTCTTAAAACATATTATTGCCCTTCCTCTGTTCTTGTAGGTACTTTGTAACAAATTTATAAAATGGGAGAAATAATAATGGGCATCTAAAAACAGTTTAGTTAAGGAAACTTGGTTCTGCTAAAGGGCAAAAAATAATTTTAGATTTGTCTAAAAGCAAACATCCCTCTGTATTTTTAGGTTTATCTGTCTGCTGCTTTTTTTATGAAAAACAGTTTGACAGTAAGCAAGACAAACCCAGTATCTCATGTTTTATTTAACATGGTCAAATATTTGTGGGTATTATCAATACTCTTTGGCACTGCTGCTCTCAGACAGCCAACCTCAAATATATCAGAAATGTTTTGATGCATTTTGGATACAAACATACATGTTTTACACACAAACATTTGATAAATGTTTGTAATTTGTTTTGAATGCAAGAAGCAGAAATAGAAGCAGAAAACCCTCCCAGAAAATACCAAAAGGGGTAGGAGATGGAAAAGACCAGGAAATCAGCAATCTGTCCAGCTCATGCAAGTAGGTGCCAGAAGACCTTAAACATGGATATAATAAAATACAGTACTGGTATGGAGCAAGAAAGAAGTTCTTGTTTGATACAGCATGATGTGTTTCCTAGCTCCCCATTGTCAGGTAATCATTTTTATTGAATTTATTCAAAGTATATACAAGTATATACCCTCTCTGTAGAACAGGTAGTTAAAAATTTATCTTAGGGACAAAAATATAATCCTAAATTTGAACTAAATCCTTCCCTGACCACTTTACCGTGTTTTGTACTTTTCATCTCTTTCCCAGAAGTGCTTTCTTCTGCCAGGGCAGGGTCTGTGAGTGTGCTTTTACTCCTCCTTACCATTATAAAAAACCTGAATCTAATAGATTTAACATTGAATGTCTTGGTAAGCATTCCATCAGCTATATATAGATAAAAATTGTGTTTCAAAGTGCTTGAAAGCTGTAATGCATTGAATTTTTGCAGTATTGTATGAAGTAACCTGAATTCTTTCTGTTTTATTATTGTGCCTTTTCAGGTGTTTAATTTTGGTAGTGCTTGGTGTTGGAACAGTCTCTTGGCTGTTCTTATTTGACCTGCATCTGGTTTAGGAAGCTTAAAACCGAATCCAATTGAGGTTTTGCTATCCTGAGAATCATGAGAGAGGACATTCATCTGTCCCGTGGGCTGTGCGCCTGACTCAGTATCCTCATATGAGGAATTCCCTCTCTACAACAGCATGACATAGTTGGATTATGTTTGTATCTTATGACCTACTAAAAATATTTTCTCTTTCCCACTTACCTTCTAAGAGCCTTTTCAGCAGAATTGGTGTATAACCACCTTGTATGCAATTTCAGTATTTTTGCAGTGAATTCTGCCTGTTTGATAAAGAAATTGTCCATACTTATGAAAGAAATTTATGTCTTCAGAAAATAGTTTTCCATCTTAATTTTTAAGAACAAATCTTGTTATTATGTTCTGAAGACACTGATGACACTTTAGGAATGTGGGGGTTTTTGCTAAATTTAAGCATGTGTTACTGGGAATGAAGTAGATCGAGTGTAAATTTCCATAAATGATTGGATGCAGGGTCCATAAGGGGTTGTGAAAACTACTAGGATCAGTAGAGGAAGCATAAATTGGATCAGAAGCTGACCAAAGAGAACCCTGCAAACTGTTATATTCTAAAAGCATTATTAGTCATGCTCTTCAAAAATGAGTCTTGAAATTAATCCTATCTCATTTGTCTCTTCTTATTAAAAGCTGTAGATAACACAGAGTTGAGAAAAATTTTTAGTGTGTCAGACGATTGGATTGTACCATAAGGAAAATAAGATAAACTCAAGATTTGAGTACTCAAAAAATTAATACTATTTAATACTACAAAATCAAGTATTTTAGGCATAAGAACTTATTGAATTTAGGAGTTATGAATTGGCAAGTAGGAAAGAAATTTGGGGATGCTGATAGGGATGTAAGTAATAGCTCCCAATGGAAAGCACAAGCAAGGATAACCCACCTAAAAATTATCTATGGTTCACAGAGCAAAGTGTAGAGCAAGAGCAGTTTCTGTACCTGCTCTAGCATTGGCTAGTAATCCTTATTGCTGGCTTGGAAAGCAGAAGAGAATTGAGGATAGCAGCTCTGAAAGTCTCACCCAGAGCACAAATTAAGGGTGACTGTGACTATATTGGGGAAAAAAGTTTCAGTGCAGAATTTAAAAATTGTTTGTTTGGTACGCTTGTCAAGGTAGAGTCAAATTTGTTACTGTCTATAGATTATGTTTTAAAAAAATGTATTTATAAAGCTATTTTCTGGGAAATACCTAAGTCCTTTAAGACAGTTTCTTTTGTGCAATTCTTCCCAGACTTTTCTTTTTGCATGAGAATACAACTGGAAAGAAAAAACATTCCGTGAGGGCTTTGAAAGATCTTAATTTTAAAAAGCAATTGCATGAATTGGATTTCAACTGTTAAGTTTTAGGGTAAATGTTAGAAACTCAGTTTTAACAGTAATCTATATTATATTTTGATATACTGGTATTTTGATTTACTGACCTTACGACAGCAAACTGAAATAATGGCCTCTTACATGAAGAGGTTTGTGCTGAAACCAGCTGAGGTTAGTTTCCCTGGAAAAGAGTGCTGCTACTGGTGCCCTATTATGACACAAAAGGCTGATGAGCAGGAACATCTGGATCTGACTGTCAAATGAACTAATGTGGCAATACCACTAATTATACCTCACTCTGAACATTTGTGTCCTTGTTCAGATTTACAGCATTTACAATAATATTATTATGTTTATATATATGTATATTTATGTATATATAATATTATATTGTTATGCTACATATCTATATTTATACTTAAAACTTGGGAGGGAAATAGTGGGAAACCCTTTGTTTCAGAGCAACCGATATAATTTATTAATAGTGAGGTAGATATTGTGCTTTAGAGACTTTAATATATCTACTCTATGGACCTGGTCCAACTGTATAAAGCATTTTTTCAGTGCCTACAATGTGCCTAGCTGAGCTGATCTATTTGGTTTATATGGCCAGGTTTTGGTAGCAAGGGCAGCTTCTGTGAGAAGTTTCTGGAAGCTCCCTGCAGGTCCAGCAGAGCCAATCCCTGGTGGCTCCCAGACGGATGTGCTGCCAGCGAAGGCTGGGCCGATCAGAGATGGTGGTAACACCTCTGTGATAACATTTAAGTTACACCACAGAAATAATTACAGCCAGAGAAGAGTGTTACACCATAATGATTTTGCTTGTTAGCAGGATTTTATTTTGCAAGATATATCTGTGTAGACAAATCATGATTTATTTGGGGGTGAATTTTGTTCTTCATTTGTTTGTTTTTTGATTTTTAATAGTTTTGATCTGAATAAGCTCAGATGAGACTAAACACAAGCAGAAACAAATTCTGAAGGAAGGAAAAGAGGAAGAAAAAGTTGTTATCTTTTATTAATCTGGATTGAAAACTGAACATCCGAAGCCATTGGCCTTGATCTTTTTAGAGAACGCCTTTTTCTTTTCTTGAGGAAAAAGATTTTGTTGAGTAATTTTATGTATCGTAAACATCTCATGTATCAAAATAGACAGAAGCAGAAAATATCAGTATGTATGGAACATAATATTTGAACAGGTAAGAAATGAATACATGTCATGTGATATTTAAAAACTTCTACATGATTGCGACTCCTAAGCAGTTACAACTTATGTTATGAAAAGTAAATAAAAATATTATTTCAGTGTCAATTTCTGTTTTGGAAAGAAAACACTGGTTTCTAAATCAGTTAAATAGTTTCTGAAGAGTTAATTTGCTCTCTGAAAGTCATCATTTGTAAGCTAATAGACAAGTATAGATAAAAATATGTAGGGATGTTCTTTCTCCTTTCCCCTATGGCCAATTAAACATTGGCTACTGTGTATAAATGATTTTCTTATGTAGCAATTACCGTTCCAGGACCTACACCAGTGCTTGGTAGTCACTTTCCAGAACATGTTTGCTTAGCCATGCGTAGTTAAACCCAAGTCCCCTTGGCTCTTCTCGCTGCTGTATTGACTGCTATTGACCACAGCAGTGATACATCCCTTGAGCACTGTAGATCCTGTAAAACAAGGTTATCTATGGCTGTGCAGATTACAAAGTGCATTTTAAAAATGTAATTATTCTAAATGTTATGCATACCGTTGGCTTTTCAAGGGAATGTATGCATTCATGGCAAGAGTAAGAGTTAAAAGTTGTATTCGTATATCAGAAGCTGAAGAGTATGTGTACAGGTGGGGCTGCTCCCCACACTTCTGGGAGCCTGCAGCGTTCCTGAAGAGAGGTTATTTCATCCAACTGCCTTTGCCTTTTCAAGTCCAGTGCTACCATCTCAGTACATGTTATGATCTTCTGTCACCAGGGTGTGACAGGGGTGTGTGCTCATTGCTGGTGTGGATTGATAGGTTTTTTGATTGGCATGGTGCAGCAGAAACATTCACACAACCACTCAAGATCCAGGATGCTACCTTTAAATAGCTGTTTGAAAGAGCCAGTAATGACAGATGTTGGGAAAGGAAGGAGCAGATCCTGCTTTCTCTCTTCCTTTAACTGCTGGTGCTTTTCTGCTTTACCCACAACAGGTCTTTGGACCTGTACAGTTAGATGGCATTTTCAGGTGGGAGAAGATGGATCAAGCAGCTACATTATCAACTTGGCCTTGCTTACCTGCTCCCTGCTGCCTGAGCTGAAAGCTTTAAGCCAGTTATGTTGGATGCACTGGCATGAAACTCAGTGCACAACCTCTGTATTTCCATAAATCAAAATAACATTCTTTGTCTTTCATTGGTAAAAGTGACAATCATTATTTGCAGTATAAGTTTATCTATTTGGACTTGGACATGTGCAAGATAAGAAAAATAATTGTGAATTAAAAGTCTAGACTCGATCAATATTTTGGCAAATGGTAAAACTGAGAGCACAGTAAGAAACATAAGTGAAAGTTCTGATGCAGAGACTAGTAGGAAAATGTATTAGCACCAATTACAACAGTCTTTCTTTTTGGAAAGGTCTGCCAAAGTCATTGATGAAGATAAAATCCAATCTTTCCCGTGGGTGTGTGCCAAAGATGATATGCTAAAGGAATCATAGAATTTATGCCAAGTTCTGTGGGTTTTAAGAATTGCTTGTTAACTAGAGGAGATTTTTTCCTTTGAGTTGCATAAATTAACCTTTTTTCTAACAATTCATCTTTTGTTTATGTGTTACTGTTCCTTGTTCATTTGTACTGTCATCGTCATTCTCCCCCCACCCCTTATGCACTAGTCACTTTTCATACCACAGGGAGAAAAATTTTGCATCAAAAGGGCTGGCACAGCACGTGCTGCAGATAAGAATGGGAGCATGCTCTTGGATCAGATAAAAGATCCGGAACTCAGTAATCCTGACAGTGATGAATAATATGGAGAAGTACAAGACTCATGTCCTGTATACAGTGAATCTTCCTTGATGTAGCCACATACAACTGATTATAAATCCATTCTTCTTTTTTTTTTTTTGTTTTGGTTTGTGTGGTTTTAACATGTAGGAACTGATAGCTATAACTTTTATTCTGTGGAATATTTAACTATTTTTAAATGTTCATGGTAAACCCAAACACAAAAGCATTTCTGGCGTCTTTCAGTCAAAGAAATACTGAGCTGAAAAAAGAAGGTACTAATGTGTTACCTTTTAAATAGAGTGCATTGTATAAGCTTATTGTTCATTTTCTGAGCAAAAGAAAGAATGAGCATAAATTTGAAGTTTTGAGGATCATGTTGTTGATACATATGGATGTAACTATTATAAAAGACCTTATTCTAATGCCAGTACCTGATAAGAACAGCAAGAGATGTATGACCAGTGTGGGCTGCTGCCACTGACTCACTGTGTAATGACAGGCAAATTACTTGGTTTACTGCATCTTGTTCTATTCCTTTATAAATGAGAAATAGTTTCCCAGTAAAACTTTGAGATCATTGGATAAAAGATTTTTTTTTTGTACGCCTACTGCGTATATAAATTTGAAGATAGAAAGTGCAGCAAATACCAGGTTCTGTGCAAGTCTTTTACCAGTACAGACACAGTAGGATGAGTCTTGCCGCTCATTATGGATTGTATTAAGCCATGTTGTACTTTTGAAGACCTCCTAATGCACAAACAAAAATAGGGGTTTAGGTCAGATTTAGCACTTCAGGGTGTATTCTGTTCAGTTTCTTTTTGTAGTTAAGTATAGCTTCAATAAAACTTCTCTGGTGTCTGCATTGGTAACTACCATTCCGTTTTGTTTGATACGCCAGACGTTGCACCGCCTTCAGATGAAACAGTACAGGGAGCCCTTTAGAGTAGTTTTCTGTCAATCTCTATCACCTCTGTCATGTTATGTCTTTGGCTGCATTTTATCACTGAATTTTTGTAACATTTGGGGGAACCTGACCTTTTCAGATTTGTCTGAATTAACACTATAATCTTAATCTTTCCCCTGGCACCTCCTGAAACAAAATACAAATTAATGATTCAGACACCATAAAACAAATCACATGCCATTTGTTTCTTCCCAAGGATTCTTCATTGTTATTCTTTGCTGTATTGTATGCAAGTCCTTGTGTGTTCTGTGGTGAAAGGGACTTAAATAATGCAGGAAATTTTAGGGGAGGTCTGTAGCAGATAAGTAGGGAAATTATGCAAGTTTCAGGTATATATGTATTATGATTTGGATAAACATAAAAAGAAAGGCATTATTTCAGCACTGACATATGGAAGTTAACAGGGTTGATGTGTGCTTTGTTTTTTTAATAAAGTCATACTTTTATTGTGGTAATCCATAAGTAGCTATGAAAATAGTGGGGAATACATGAAATTTCTGGTCTCCAGTGCTTCAAAGAAGAATGTGCTGTTGTCTTTTTTTGTGATTGCCCCTGTTTTTGCACCTTCATCTCCTTTCATTCCATTTGCCATCATTCTTAATCCCTTTTTAATTTGCTCACTTTCTTAGGTATTTTCATCACATATATGCTCACTTTAGTTTCATCATTTAAAAAAAGAATATCCCATTGATGATTCTAGCTATCATCCTGTATTATGTGGTTGTGTTCTGCCCTAGATTCAGTAAATACAGTTTTGAATTTATCTTCACATTTTCCTCACCTTTTCACTATTTTCCACCCTTTTGTGCTTGAAAATGCTTGAAAAAAAGCTTGAAATGGCTTTTAACAAAATGAATGTGTGAATGATATTCACTTGGCTGGATGCTAATACCTTTACTTCTTTCCTTGTTTTGACCATGAAGGAAGCCTTCCTCTCCTCATGGCCACCTGCTGCCCTCCGTGTGCTGCTGTAGTGCTTTTGCCGCTGCACAGTGAGTCATATTGGGGAATTGGTCTGACTGAAGAATAATTTTGCCAAAATTGTGTTGCTTCTTATTTCCCCACTCTGGTTTACCATATGGCTGTACAAATGGCTATGTCAGCAGTAGGGAGAAGATGATGCAAGGCTGGAAGCAAGAGGCCAGACTCAGGAGTGGGTCAGGGGTGCTGTGTTAGCTAACACTGCCAGGTTATGTCAAAATAAAAAGAGTTTGTCAGAGTAAAGTCTAGTTGTCTGTGATATTATCACATCCTACTTCTGGAAATCCTGATCTCTCCTGCTTTTTTGCCTTAACCTCTCTAACTCTCCCCTTTCCTATTTAACCTGTTTTCCAAAGCTCCTTGTTTATCTCTTTCTTAGAACAAGTGATCAATAACAATATCAGTAGAAAGCCTCCATTTCTCAGTGTTCGCAGGAGGTGGAGCCTGTTGCCCTCGGGATAGGTTGGAAACCTATTTGAATCATTTGTGTAGGCATCATCAGTTAAACCCGTACTGTCATTTGTACATAGCCATAAAATAATTACAGTGAGGTTTAGACTGATAAGCTGTTGGCGTTAGATATGTATAAGTTCAAAAAAAATTATTTAAATCAGTATTTGTCCAAATCAGTACAGTATGGTACTGATTGCTTATTGCAAAATTTGAAAAACTTAAACCATTTTGGTAGAATCAGTGCTAACAAAATAAATGTAATGTAACCTAACCTGTTTTCATAGTGTCTTTCCAGCAGTGACTGCATATCTTAACAACAAGATAGTTCATGTCCCTGAAATCAATCACAAGATGCTCTTGGCGAACAAATGCACTAAATAATGCCTTCCTTTTTCTAAGTCTGCAGAGATTCACTTCATTACTTTGCAGTCAAGTTATTAACAAGCAGCATAAAAATGTTTGGTATTTTTTTCTTGTTTCTATGTTTGTTGAGCAATGTTAGTTTTACTGTACAGCTATTAAACTCATACTGAAATGGTGAAATATACATCTGAATTTAATTACCTGCAAGTATGGTAATTTTCAAACCTGAACTTAGGTTAAAATGCACAAAAAATATTCATTCCCTTATAAATCAAATTCTGCATACTCCCGTGTAAATAGACCTGTTCTAAGCCTGTATGTAATGGTGTGTCTGCATGTGTTGAAGTCTCAAAACGTCTCAGCTAATGTAAGAGTATCTTTTTGTTTTTCTTAAAAATTCATGTGTATTATGCTTCCCCTATTCCTGTACTTATTTGAAAAAAAAAAAAACCAAAACAAAACAAGAGAAAAAGTGGCATTGTTTAATCAGTGTGATGCACACCACAGAAATAATTTCTGTGGCTTGGTGTGTACAACCTTTCAGAAAGGAATTCTGTTAGTTAAACCTCTGGTCAGTCATATAAGCTGTAGTTCATTGTCTAGAAAGAAGTCTGTTGCCTTCTTTCTGGCTATCATAATACCAATTTTTGACTTTTCCATTTGTTTCTAACAAAAAAAATCAATGTTTGGTTCTTTGAAAGACTGAGCTATGAAATAAAACAAGAATCTGAGTTTAATGCACTGAAACAGACATAAGCTCACTCAGGCTACACGTGATGATTGCATATTGGGTTTTTTCAGTAAATAAGTCATTTTACAAAGTTTAATACCAGAATTGATGTACTGCCCTGATGAATGTGAACCACCAAATTCCAGTGTCTTGAAGTATAATCCCAAATTGGAAATGGAAAGCAAACTGTCTGTGGCAAATAAGATGTAAAATAAATATGACATTTTGTGGGTTCCTCTCTAGATCTTCTCCCAAAATATGCTACGGCCTTATTGTGTGTACACTTGGGAATCTGATGCCCATGTCATCAGGCTGGCAGCACTCCTCTGGGAGCTCTTTCCGTCACCCTCCTCCTGTTCTCAGTAGTTCTGTAATGTCTTTTCAGCCTATATCAGTTCTGTATTGCTGGTGTCTGCTGATAACATGGATCCCAGTGCCAGCTCTTTTCTATAAGCCCTTGAGCACTGTTCTTTTTTCCCAACTGAAAGGAAGGCATGATCTTCATTCAGGAGTTGCTCTCAGATTTCTCAGGTAATACTTTTCTTGAATTCCTGCCAGTGGAGATAGTGGTTGTGTTCTCTTTACCTAAATGTTGCTGACAAATTTTCAGCTATTTGTCTCCTGTTGCCTTGCCTAGATTTCATATGCATTCCATAGATGGTGTGTTTTTATCTGTAAATGGTCTCAAAACAGGCACTTAAGTAATAGCTCTCTGATCATCTTTAACTCTGATATAGTTACTCTGGAAAGCAATTTTTTATTCTCATAAACTCTCAATCATATTCAGTAGAAAATTGAAAGAAACTTCTTAGTGAAGCCAACAAAACAGGAAAACAAGCTAACTATGAAAGTGAATTTTAGATAAATGTTCAAACACCTACAATTTTAACACTTTTCTCATCCCTTGTGGTTGAGACTAAAAATTCATCAGTCCATGGGACTGCAAGATGAGATGTAAGAACCAGATTTGTAGTGGTATTCAAACTTGCTATGTAGTGGTGGCATGGCTACTCCTACTCCAGCTACCAACATCTTCCCATATCATGTTTCAGAGGAGTATTACAGTAATCTTACAAAGTAGCTTAATAGAATATATAGTGGCAAAAATATTAATGGTGGGTCATAGAGTTTTTGAGTTATTTTGCCATGGTGGCCACCATGTGACAGAGATGTACATGTAGTGTAGCCTATATATCTGTTAAAAAACAAAGCCTACCACAAAGTATGCATAAACTGTAGGTTTGGGTGTATGTGCTCTGGAGTTACTTATTTTGGATTTCTTGAGAGCTAGATGAGATTTTTCTGCACTTTCATGAGCTCTGTCAGCACTTGTTCAGTCTAGTTGGCACCTTTTCATTTCTCTCTGTTTTTTTCAGCAGATTTTCTTACAGAAAGGCGGATGATCTAAGACTGTGAAGAAATTCTAATTTGTGTTTCTCTTTATATACTTCCAGAGGACAGATGGACACGTCTGTTATTTAATAATGCTTATGGTACATCCTTCGTGAAGAATCAGAATAGCTCGTAGCAGTCTGCCTGCCTGTCAGTAGCAGACACAAGCTTCTTGTTGATTTTGTGTTAAATAACAGGGATTTCTGTTCTCTGGGCTCTAGCTTTAAGAATTTGAGAGCAGCAAATTCTGAGATGGGCACTGTAGATTCTTCATACTCTTAGTTGCTGAGAAGCTCCCTCAAAGACTTTTGGGTGACCTGGTAAATATACTTTAATAATGCTGTGCTGGTTCTTGGAGAGTGAGAGCTACTTTTCATGAGGATAATGTGATGGTGGTGGTATTAATCTCTTTACCATTGGCTTTCTCAGTGATGTACATAACATCATGCTCATTATTCTTAAAAAGTTTCCAGAGCACCCTGACACCAATTTCTGCATCTGGAAAGGACAAGCCTTGATACATTTCTCTCCTCTGAATAGTCAGAACTGAAGAACCATTCAGATACTCTTCAGCTTGAAACACCCTGCCAGCAACTAATGCTGAGGGAGTCATGGTTCATGGCACTGGCAACCCACTGTTCCATGGGCAGTGCATATTCCTGGCAGTTCAGTTTTTGTGTGATCCATCTGGAGCTGCGTCACTTCTCTGGTTTCACAGACTCCAGCTTCGGACCGGCGCAGTCTGACTTCTGAGGAGAGGACCTCTTACAGCACTGGACAAAGCCAAAACTTGGCAAACCTTTACTGTACTGTAAAGGGGCTCATTCATCTGTTTGTTTTTACTCTCTTTTATTGGAGCTACTGAAACATTTCTAGTCAGGGGTCACCAGGATCTGCTTCCTGTGACCTAGGGAGCAAATTGTATGTTGTTGTCACATCTTTCCACAGAAGATACTAACAATTTAATGGTATGTTATCACTGGTGTTAGTGTGCTGACAGTTCTGAGACTCTTGAATTCTCTTGTTGTCATCCCATTTCAACAACTGCATGGTTGTACCTAGGTGACTACTCCATATGTGTCTATCCATGGCAACAGACACTTGCTCAAGTGTACTTGTTCTGATGTCACTATTGCTAATCTGCTGGTGTAGTGGCTGGAGTTCAGAAGGTCTAAGTCAATCTGGACTTCATCAGATAGTATTTTGCATAATCATAATGCAAATGTAGTGGCTTCAGATCTCGTTTTTTTTTCTGTTAAAAAACGTAGTTTCTGTGTCTGTTCCCATGTTTAACCTGTAATGAGAAAAGAATACTTTCCTTTTTGTGAAGTTTTTTCCCCCTTCATAATAGGGCAAGCTTGTTCATCTCTGTCAGTGATCCACTGATTGTTTCAGAGAAGACATAACTGTGAAAACTGAACTAAGAAGCCAGCGGTTTTGGTTTGGAGCTCTGCACTTGGTGAGCCTTGCTATTCTGGGCTGTCTTGTACATCTTTGTTAAGAGGAAGCTTGTTGCTGACTGAGCTTACCAATGCAGTTTTGAAAGTATTGAATTTCCTAAGGTCCCAGTTTAAAGTACTTACTGTAGTGAAAGACCTGGGTCCCCAGAAGAGCTGAGTCTGATCTGTCATACTCTGATGAGTGTCTAGGTTTAGAGAGGTGGTGCCTGTGTCTCACTGGTGAGTGTGGTGGCTATTGCTTGTGTGATACTAGCATCTTCTTTTTTGGAAAATATATTTTCTGAGCATTTCTGGGAGCTTTGTGTCCTCAGATAAGCACAGTACCACTGTTCAGAGAGACCCTTCCTGCAAACCAACACTCCTTGCTTCTGCCTGTGGCTCCTGCAGCTGCTTTCAGGGGACCTGGGCTGTGCTGCAGAGTTGCCAGCAGGGAAAAGTGCATGTGAATAGACTTGGAAAGCAGCAGAAGCCCGTTGCCTGGTTTTCTTTGTTAATGTGCACATTCCATATCCTGCCATATGTCCCTCTTCTGTAGCCTTTTAATTCTGGGGTGCTATAGATGTAAAGAGCTTGGGGAAGCTGAGTTTAATTGCAAAAGATTGCCTATAAAGAAGCAGGTGTAAGAAAGCCATTTGGGCCTGACGGCAGGGGCACATGAATGAACAGACTTTTTAGACACAGTGCCCAAGAGGATCAGTGCAGATGTGCTGACTCAGAGAGCTTGTTGCCTTTTAATGCCATCTGCATTTGTATGTTGGTAAACTGTTCCTTCTCAGTCCACTTTGTACAATATTTTCCCTGTAAAGAAAAAGATGAGTGTAATCTTCTATCATCTGAGTCTCTCTTCACACTTAGAATTGTAGAATTGTTTAGGTTGGAAGGATCTCACAAGATCATCAAGTCCAACAGTTAGATATTCAAGTCCAGCTTGAGAGATAAAAAGCTTTCTTCTCTTTTTACATATCAGAAAACTTAGCTACTGGACTTATTCATGTCACTGTCAACATGTTTGTGCATGTCGAGAATAAACTTGTACTTAATCAGTTTTCCTTCTGGGTCTTCTGTTCTGAAAGTCTTTTTGAAGGAGGTTGTCCCTAAGCATTACAGGCTTGAATAGATTTTGTTGGTGAAGATGATAGAATAATAAACCACAGATTTAAGTCAAATTGTATGTATGTAGGAGACTGTTAGGGTGAAATAACTTGACTCTTCAATTTCTTAATGGATTTTTGTAATGCTGTGGAAATCTTTCTGTACAGCATGTTAAAATGTGTGAAATTTAAAAGCCTTTTAATGACTTTTGGTAATGCTGCACAGGTAATTATGTTGCCATCTATCCCTTCCATTCATAACCACATGGAAAGCATCTCAGCAGAATACATCAGACACCTTTGCTGTTACTCTGACTATGGCTGTACATGGCATCTCTGTATTAACCTTGAGAGCGCCCTTGGACATGGCTCTTTTCTCTTGGCTACAGTTTTTCTTGCCTCCAGTTGGAACCTGTTTGATTTTCTGTGCATTTTAAGGACATTGTTGAGATTTCTGTTGCTGTTTCATCTTCTGTATCCACCCCAAAGGAGTTGGGCATCAAGTAAACCAGAGGAAAGTTGAAATGTGGTTAGAGAAATTGACAAAATGTAGGGAAGTACATGAGTAATAAAGGAAATTGATCAGTTTGAAGGGGGACTTAGCACCTTGAGAAGGAAAGAACATACATGAAAGAGATCTGGAGTATTTGCAGGAAGTGAATAGTACAGAACTGATGGATTTGGTAATGAATTATTATTACCTTTGTAGTTTCAGCATGGCCTGTGAATCTGACCCATGTTTGTGCCTGCATTTCCAGGGAAAACAACAGGACCAAGAGCCAGGCTATTTTAAGATTACTTAATTAATGTATTATTTAAATTATCTAATGATGCCTGATGAGTTTTAAAGGTCCCCATTTAAATGTCCAGGAACATAAACTTAATAGTTTTATGTTTTATATTCAGCTTAACAGTGTGCTATCTCCACTGTCCATTATCTGTTATTTCTGTCAAAAATCACAACATACTTGCTAAGACAAAAAATCTTGCTTTTCATGTCAAATATTTATAGAAGAATGATTCTCCAAGGAAGACTATGTGTCTTTATAAAAAAAAGAAAGTATATTGAAAATAAATGTATTTTTTATATTATCAGCTTAATGGGCTGGTTTTTGACCATAATGGTATTCATAAAAAAACCTCAAATATTCATTATTGGATCTAGTTTTCATTTCTGTCTAAGTTTGTATTGATACCTTTGAGCTTTTTAGTGTCACTTAATGAACTTTGAACATAAGCAAGAATTGTAGTGGGAAGTTTTAGAACTGTATTTTTTCCTTTATATAAAACATAAATGTGTTGAAAAAGCTCTTTTAGAGCTTTTGGAAAACTAAGCCAGAATTTTCTCAAAACTTGCTTCATTCATTATATTTGAGGTTTGCTTAATGAATTATTCTTGTAGGTAAGATTTCTCATTTGTTCAACATAGCACTAGTGGTGAATTATCACACCTGATCTAATGGTGACATTTCTTCTAAGCACTGCTGATAATTTGGGGTTGGCCCAGGCTGACCCCCAGGTTGAATTCAAGATATTCCTTCCTTTGACCATCAATAGCCTCTGCACATGGCATTATTCAGAGGACAACACTGGACAGATAGTCATTTGTGCTCTGTACTTTGAGAGGTTGTGGCTTTTTTTTTTCTCCCACAGTAGCTTTTGTTCCCTTTTAGAAAAGCAAAATAAATCTGTTCCAGAGTGTTGACTGTTGAGCAGAAAAAAATTTTTTAATGATGGATTTAAAGAAAAGGTATTTAAGGAAGTGGTGATTGTACTTGCTGGCAGCTTCCCTTCCACTGCTTTTATAGACAACAGCCAAAAATCTTTATTCTCCCCTTTACCAAAAGAATAAGAAGCTGGGTTACTTGGGTACATTTTGCAAATCTTTTTCTCTGTAGGGACACTTACATTTATAATTTCTGTAAAGAGAATTGCAGTTTTTTTGGCTCTGCAGGCTTGGAGGAATGTCAAAGATTTGCATCTCCACAAGGCAGTTCACACAGCAAGTATGGATCATAGAGACAGTTGAGAGCTGAAATGCTGGGCAGAAACTTGTCTGCTGTCTAGTCCTTTGCCGTATTTGTCTTGAGCCATAGTTATACCTGAGGACGTAGTTATGCCATAGATTTGAGGACTGCAGCACAGTTTCTGTGCTTCATTCTGACTGAGGAGTTATTGCCATCTTTCACAGTGGTTTAACATCAGCATGTCTATATAAAGCTTGTATGAATTTTCAAATGTTGTAGGTCCACTACCATGAAAGTACATTGACTTGTGTGACTGAGATGCTTCTCGAGTAGCTTTGGAGTCAGAATATTGCACCTTGTATAAAAATAACAAATAGGGTACCAGGGTGAGTTTTACACAGTGACTGTTTCTTACTCTGTAACTGCAGATCGGCTCCTTGAAGTGTGTGCTCCTTACATGCTTTTGGAAATCATGAGATGTTTGTTTTTTGTTTCAGATTTACATTACCTTTTTATTTTGACTATGAAGTTCCTTTCTGGTATTTATAGTGTGCAAACTTCGCTGCAGACAGGCTCACTAATCCTTTCACTGGGTCTCTGCTGTCAGGTTTTCATAGGCTACCACATGCTTCCAATCTTTGTTATGAATTTGAAACAGAGAGACATCCAACATAATCACACATTATTACGTAAAGTACTTTTTCAGTAGAATGAAAGGAGAACTGAGAGCACTGAGGGAATAGGTTCAAATCTGTCATTCAGCCCTGCTGCCTTGCATAGCCTCTGGCTCAGCAGAGGTGGGGCTGGAGTTGAGCTCTTGCCTGGGGCAGCTGAGAACTCCCTGCAGGGAAAATGGAACAGCTCTGCAAACTTCTGGTTTCTAACAGCCTAGGGGCTCTAGCTGCTTCTGTTCTCTTACAGTAATCTCTGTTAACTGCAGTATAGTGGAAGAGACTGTCCAAATGCATTTTTTGCTAAGCATTTTGTAAAGCTGCTGTCTGTTGAAAGGTGCATTATTTTGCATACAAGGCTCCTAAATCAAGTATACAACTTCAGTCCTTTGATTTCAAAGAGAAAAAGAATGCTATATCCTTAGTTTCATTCTAGTGGGAAAAGATTGCTAAAGACTAGAACATGGCAATCTCTCCTGTGTACAGCTGAACAGTAAAGTACCATAAGTTCATTTTTAACAGTAGTTTTCTGTGCAAGTACTATGATTCTCTGGCATAGAAAGCTAAATTAATCACTGGATTAAGACAACTTCTGAGAGCAACTACTATGGTTGGATTATTTTATTATGAAGAAGTAGATGTCACTTGTAGGCAATATAGTAGAAAAGTTCATTTGTGTTACACTTACACAGAGTTTAGTGACTAGATATGTAATTGTCCCTGACAGCATGGTTTTCTTAGAATTAGGCTTTTTTGAGAAATAAAAAAAAAAAAAATTGGTCTGGTCTTTCATACCACAAGTTGGAGAAGATTTGTAGTGATGATGTGTGGACTTCAGTATTGAGCTGTGGTTACAATCAAGTTGGCATTTAGAGTTGTGCTAGGGGAAGAAATCAAAACCTGAACTTGCCCCCAGCCTCTTGGCTGAGACAGGAACTTTGTGCTCTCAGCTGCGGCACTGTGAAAAGGCTTGGGCTGAGGATTTGAACCATACTGCAGTTTTAGTGCCAGAACATACTTTTACAGGGTAC
Source organism: Parus major (assembly GCF_001522545.3). Lineage (NCBI taxonomy): Eukaryota > Metazoa > Chordata > Aves > Passeriformes > Paridae > Parus > Parus major. The sequence goes on from NC_031776.1 coordinate 25,421,864, forward strand.
TTCCAGACCTCTGCTTGTCTTTCAAGGAAGAGTAAGAGGTAATCTGATTCCTGTCAAGGACTCATCAGGGCCGATGGGCCCTTCCCACACTGGTTTGTGGCAGGAGGTGTGTGCTTGTGTCCTAGCAGGGAATCAGTTTGGCCAGATGAAAGAATAGTTCTTGGGAGCAGCCAAGAACTAAGTAAATGCAATTGAAAGCCCTGTGACATGCAGGTGATTAAACTGCATTTGAGGTTTTGCTCTTGCTTAGAGGTGGTAAATACATGAGAGAAAACATAAATAGCAGTGTGATTAAATAGTAGCATGACATAAAGCCTATATATAGCCATTTATAATTTTGTAGTACTTTCTCCTTTTAATAGCCATTTGCTCTTTGACTTCAGCACACACAAACTCTGTATGTGTGGGTTCATTTACTCTTCTTGGTAGTGTTTTATTCCACTGGAGCTGTCATGTTTCTGTTATTTTTTTTTTAGTTGAATGACTGGTTTATGCCATGGTTATGCGCCTGTTTTTTCAGCGGATGTGAAACTTGATACTGAACTGAGCTGATATGATAAACAAGCATTAAAGCCTCTGTGTTTTCCTGAACATGAATGCATTAGAGGAGATGGTAGAAGTTGTTTTCCTTCTAAAAATAAACTCAGTAAATAATAGAATAATTCAATTTAATTAATATCAGACCAACCGAACTGAAAGATTATTCTTGCTGGTTCTGAACGGCAGCTGATTATAAAGAAGTTTCCAGCTCCAAGCAAAATGGTCAGGTAACTTTTTTCACTTGTTTTTTTTTTTTAAATGCAAATACACTAGATGGCTTTTTTCTTTATAGAAAATATATACCCTGTACCTGGAAAAGTGATTTTCTAATATGTTAGTAAAAGAAATTTAACTTTTAATAAAAGGTTTGAAGTTGAACAGATAAGATGTATAATACAGAAATATAGTTTGTTAGTGAATTTTAGTTTCACTTGAGTAACATGGTGTCTTAATTCTGGAGCTATAGTTCATTATAAACTCTGTCTTTTTAGCTTTTTAGCTCTCCCGCCTTTTTTGCTTGTATACTGCAACTTTGTGCCTTTGCCTTTTGGATTTAGGAATGTAGGGGTTTCTGCTCCCCACCTCCCCCCCACAGTATATTCATAGTTAGCCTTGACAGTGTTATGTTGCTTTTCACACCATTAATAGTGTCTGCTATTTTTGTTAAGTTAATTTTATGGAAACTGTCAAGTATTACTGTGTAATTATATAAAGAACAAAAGCTAAAAGGAAGAAAAGAGTCATATTCAGAAACAAAAAAAAAATAAAATTTTAAAGGTTTTTTGGAAATTTGGTTTGATGAACCCCGATAAGAATTACAAACTTTTATGTAATTTTACATCTTGTCTTTCCTCTTGCATTATGTTTTCTTCCCACGTTCTTTTTACAAATGCTTCTGTAAATTGTCAATTTATTTTCAAGAGAAGGAAATAGATCCCAAAAGGAAAGTATTTTTAGATACTCTTAGAAATAAGCATGAAGATCATTTATCTTCTTACTTGTTTATGTCCAAACTTGAGTGTAGTTTAACAATTTTCAAAACTCTGAATGCATGAAGATGAGTGCAGGGAGCCTGCAGTCTGCCCTTAGCATTTAAGCGTGTCATAACCCCTGACAGGGTGGACTGTCAGTTCTCTACAGTACTGACTCTTGAGGTCAGTATGCTGCAATTTTGGAAAACTTTTGATTTGGCTCTGAGTTTGACTATGTGAGAAGTACAGATACAATTGTTATGAAGTGGGCTTCTACAATTTACAAATTGTAATTTGTAACTGGGGAGTATAGGCATCTTTAAGATAGTTAAAGAAACTAAACCCACAAAACTGATTTTGTATTTCCTGTTTAAAATTCTACTGGATGTGAATGATTATAAGATTTGATTGTTTCAACATGTGTGATATTTTCGTTGTCAGATTCACTCAGATAATTTCAGATTTTTAATCTTGAACTGGCTTGAAAATGGAAATTGTTTTCTGTAAAGAAAATCTTTGAGAGGAAGCAGAGATAAGTCGGAAGAATACTTAAGCTGAGGTTAAGTTGTGAAATATAACAAATAAATAAAAGGAGGCCTTACAATTTGGAATGATGTAAAATAGGATGGTTCTTTTGCAACTGGGCAGGTGCACCAGCAAAACTGATCTTGCCTCGTGTGGGGAGCTTCTTGTTCCAGTTCTCTGGTGTGCTTTGGGGTCTCTCGAGTGCTCATCCCATGACCAACCAAAACCTGCAGCCTTTCTCAGCCCACAGCCACAGTGCTGTGGAGAAGTCAAGTGCCCAGAGTGCAAGGCAGGGTGGCTGAAAGCCAGGGGCACGGATGGAGTGAGGTCACTTTTCTGGACAGCCCTGCCAGAAGACATCCCTTGGTTTGTTTTCTGCTGGAGGAAGAAGTGGAGCTGACAAGCGTTTTCCAGGCAGGTAGCCAGATAGGCATTATTTCAGTGTTTCCCCTGGAAAATCGGTGGGTTTTGGCAAAACTGAATTTTTCCACGTGAAAATTTCTGTTTTATGGAAATGGTGTTCCTGATTAAAAAATTATTTTGATGGAAAGTGTCCAATTGGTTACACTGAGCCATAGAATTAGCATCTGCTGTGTTTAAATCTATTGAAGATAATTTGGCTTAGGTTTAGCAACTCTGAACAAAATATACACAGACAACTTTTCCTCCCCCTGTCTAATACCTCAGTTTTAGTGCCAGCCAAAATTCAACTTGAAGTTGGCTATGAGTAGAATAAAAGCTTTTTCTGAATTTTGCCAGTTTGTTTTCAGTTCAGACTGCCTTTAACTTCAAAGGCTTCATAACACAGATGCCATGGCTGGAGCTACAGCTGCCAGTTCCACTGGCTGCTCTGGATTTGTGGGTCCTTCAGCATGCAGCACTATTGATCCATGGGTGCTCAAGTGGCTAATGGAAAGCCCACAGATTTTCTCCATCATATGTTTTCTGTCAGTTTTGTTTTCAGATAATTGTGGTCGAGGCTTGTACAACATACAGGATGTGGGACTTGTGTTGGTTTACAGTCACAACAAATTAGAATGTGTAACTTTGCATCATTTAGTGTTTTACCTGTTTTATCTGCTTAATTGTGTACAATTATTGAGGCCCATCAGTTGTTATTTGCATATAACTTTTTTATTTTTAGAATTGTGTTTAAAAAAACCCTCTTTTTTTGAGCTGAAATCAAAACCTAATTTTCACTTGCTACATTTCCTTGATTCAGCATGTGTAGTCAGGCTGTTGTTCAAGTTTAGAGCTGTTAATAACCAGTGTCATGAAAGGACTGTTCTTAGTTATTCTAGCTACAGTCAGTTGTGCATGGTCATTAAAATCTCAAAAGTTTAAAAGACTCCTTTTATATATTGAGGAGCTTTTGTTTTCGGCTGGGTCTTTAGAGAACTGTAAAGTTCTTTAATAGGTGAAGAAATTATTTTAAAGTCATATTGCAAAGTGGAATCAAATTTAGTTACACTGTGATACCTTTGAGGAAGGTACCTGTAGGAAGAAATTTGGATTTGGGGGCTTTTGAGATGGGGGGTGTATGTTCTTTCCCTCCACCACCCCCCCACCTTATGCCAGATATTAAATACTATGTTGCTATCACTTGGTACTTCTGTACTTTGTCTGAACTTGCACTGATTTCAGCCCTTTTTTCTTTTGATAGGTAAATATTTAGGCTTCCTGATCTTAGAGTTGTCTCAGAGCCAGATTTCCCTTTAATGAAAGATTTATTTAAATCTATTTAACCTAGTTTAAGAACACATTTTAAAAAGTAGATTTATTTTGAGAAGTCTCTATCAAGATATTTTAGTAATGTTTTGTTATACATTTGTTACATCTTATTATAGCATTGAGTCATAAAAGCAAGAATAAGAGACCCAGCTCCAGGAATGGGAAGAGATAGATGTAGGTATCATCTGTGTGAAGGTCATGGATTACCATTTTTTTTAATGCTATTTTCAAACAAGGGCAGGTTATGGATAGAATCAAGTTTAAAATAATGGAGGAGGAACTCACTTGGAAAACTTTTCTATTTATTCCTAGTAATCTTCACACATGATAAACACCTCCAAATATCATGAACTGACAGCTGCATACTAGGAAACAAGGAGGTTTTATGTCTTATAGATGCATTTGCATATTTGTTTAATTTATAATATTTCTTAAATATAGGAGGATAGTTGAAGTCACCATTTAGTGATATTTAAACAGTGCTTCTCTTCCTGTTCTTGTTTTTCCTGGCAGACATATGCTTTGCTGACTGCTTCAGCTATCTGCTGTTCCACAGGGATTAGCTGGCTTTTTTAAAAATAAAGTTAGATTTAGTTTTTTTTTCCCTGCTAGCTTTGCCATTTCTATCCTCGTTGTATGAGTGTGGGCTGCTGCTGCCCCGGTAGCTGTGGCCCTGGGGCCTTTTCCCTCTCTGTGGCCTTGCTACCTCACGAGCTGTCACTGCTCTAACTGGTGCTTGCCATCAACTTGTGTTTTCATGTAACATGATGGCCTTACGTGATACCAATATTGTTATTTAAAGACATTTCTAGCCTCAGCTGCCTTCTCTGTGTTTCTTCACACCAAGGTATGGCGTCCCTAAACCATTCTGTAAAGCAGTCACACTGTGATCAGGTGATTCCTGAAGATCTACTATAGTCCACTGCTTAATAGAGAGATAGGTGTGCTGTTTTTCTGGTCCCTAAGATGTGTATGGGTGTATTGAATATTATAGAGTAATTTTCTACAGTTTTGCACGAAGTAATCTCTGAAACCTCATGTGACGTTCTTCACACATCTTCAAATGTATGTGTGACTTGTTCCATAAATTTCCCTAACCCCTGAGTAGCGCCTAGAAATGAAAAGTCTCCAGGTCAGAAACAAAAAAAGCCTGCACAAATTCATATGATGTTTCCACTCTGATTGTGGTCTCAGTGTGTCACTTGTAGAACAGATGGGTTTGTTTTGGTTGTGAATAACCATAGGTGCTCGCTGTGAAGCTTTGCCTAAAGACACATGCACTCTGGATGCACACATGCATTTTTCTTGCACTATGTGAAAGTGATCATCATCTGCAGTATTGTTATCATCAGGTCAGTGAGTAATTAGCCATGAACTGGCTGGTATATCTGGAAGAAGGCTTTCTGTTGTCTTTGCATTTGTTCACACTGGCTTGTAAGACTGATGCAGTGAAATGGGGGGCCCTGATGAAGTAGGATGGTGGGGGTGGCAGAAGGGTCTGACTGTTTCAATTCTGGCTCTTTCTTGGCTGCATACTTTGTGTATTGGTTGAGTTTCTTCAGGCTCTCTGGCATTCCAAAACGGTAATGTGGTTTGGACAGGTGTTCACTAAAAATATATTTGAAGGTTAAAAATGGGCTTAAAATGAAACGTATTGAGCTGTTTGGAATTTATAAATCTATTTGCCTTTTTTTTTTCCCCACTTATTTTTTCCTTGCCAGAGAAATTTTAATATCTTCTCAGACTGTTATCTAGAGTCCTAAATAGTGAAGATGAAAAGGTTATTGTCTGCATGTGAAATGTGACTGAGGACATAAAGGGTTTAGGTTCAAAATAATTGTCAGTGTTGATGGCATGGTTTTTAAGAACTCTTTTTTTTAATATTGCTCCTAAAATGCCAGTAGGTGTTGTAATCTCAAACTAATGAATTTTATCTTGCTGTTATATGTTTCCTGAAATGTTTCATACAGGAGTGAAGCAAAGCAGATATCAGTCTTCCTGTGCTGTCTACTTCACACTCAAAACAGAGAAAGGGATTTGAGATGCTTTTTTGTGAGTGCGGTGCATGCAGTTCAAGTATAATGAGAATTGACATTTAATTAGATTGAAGTGTCATTTATAATGGGCTTTTCTGTTAGCTGTGCCCTTCTTCTTGGGGGCAGGGAGGAGCAAGGGAGGGAATTGTCAAATTGTCCAAATAGTTTATTTTTCAGAGAAAACAATAGCGTGCTACAGTACTGTCTCACTAATTTGCTGTGTTCTGGTGTACACCCTCCAACTGTCTCTAACAGATCCTACATAGTGACTGAACACTCACTAATTCTTATTTTTATGTTAGAAAGTATGAAAATCTGGGAGTGACAGAGCAAGGTATTTCATCTTTAACCTTTGTCTCTATCAGTAATTATGTGATTGTAACAGTGAAAATCTTGCTTGATACCACACAGCAATTGGAAACACTTTTTCAGAAAAGTAGATAAAAAGCATTATTCAAGGAGGTCTTAGATTAAAAAAAATCCTTGAGTAATTTTTTAACTGAGAATGCTTATTAATTTAGGCATCAAGACTGCGCTGAAATCCACAGCCAACCCCAGGAAATACTTGTGTTCATGAGATACATTAACAGTCTTAGAAATTTATCTAAGTGTCTAGAATATTAAATTAGGTCTCTGCTACTGGTTCATGTAGAGGAGAAACTGATGGTGGAGGAGAGGGGCTAAATTCAACTTCTTTTCTTTCAGCTTTCGAACTTTGGGCCCAAAATTTTCAGAAATTGTCATATATACATTAAGAACTAATGTATTTTTTTGTTTTGGGTTCTAGGTATCATGTTTTGGGGTTCTAGGTGTCAGGTTTCGGGGTTCTTGGTATCGTTTTGTGGTTCTAGGTGTCGCATTTCGGGGTGCTAGGTGTCAAGTTTTGGCGTGCTAGGTGTTGAGTCTGGGAGTTCTACATATCATGCGTTGGGGTTCCAGGTGTCGGGTTTCAGGGTTCTAGGTGTTGCGTCCGTGGGTTCTGGGTGTCGGGTTTCAGGGTTCTAGGTGTTGCGTCCGTGGGTTCTGGGTGTCAGGTTTCAGGATTCTAGGTATCATGTTTTGGGGTTCTAGGAGTCGCGTTCCGGGGTGTCGAGTTTTGGGGTGCTAGGTGTCGTGTTTGGGGATTCTAGGTACCATGTCGTGGGGTTCTAGGTGTCGGGTTTTGGGGTTCTAGGTGTTGCATCTGTAGGTTCTGGGTGTCGGGTTTGGGGGTTCAAGGCATCATGTCTTGGGGTTCTAGGTATCGGGTTTCTGGGTTTCTAGCTATCATGTTTGGGGTTCTAGGTGTCGGGTTTAGGGTTCTACGTCGCGTGTCTGGGGTTCTAGGTGTCAGATTTTGGGGTTCTAGTTTTTACGTCTTGGGGTTCTAGGTGTCGCGTCTTGGGGTTCTAGGTGTCGCGTCTTGGGGTTCTAGGTGTTGGGGTTTGGGGTTCTAGGTGTCGGGTTTGGGGTTCTAGGTGTCGGGGTTTGGGGTTCTAGGTGTCG